>NW_026726716.1:0-52186 GCF_029784015.1 Lycium ferocissimum | reverse complement strand
TATTTTTGGTGATTCATGAAACCGTTTCGGCGTTCCAATTTTGCCCTTAGTCTTTAGATGTTCCGCGTCTAAATTTCATAACCAACTTATGAACGAACAAAATCAATCATTGCAATGTCCTTAACCTTGCTCGAACATCCCACGTAAGTACTAGGTAGAATCGATTAAGAACCTTAATTATACCATTAAGGCTTGTTTCCAATTTTTAGAATCATAAAATGCGAGATATAACACCCAACACTGTGAACTTTGTAACCCCCCGTGTCACTAGTTACTTCTCCTACTGTCGATACACGCTCTTATAGCTTTGAAGTCAAAGTTAGACAAACGTAATCTTTCGTACTCTTAATTAGTCAAAAATGACACATACAAGAACTATTTTTGGAAATGATCTTTTGTAGTATACAACTCGACGAAATTTGTAATTATATGGAATTTATGGCATAATGTAGAATGACATGTCACTGGAGGAGCCGCTTACAAATCTGACATTCAGAACCCACGACTCTGTCTGCAAAGTCTCTAATACATAATCAGAACATATAGCAGAACTACCCTGACTCGGCAGCACTCCAGGAGCAAAAGGAGCTTGCCAACGCCGCTGGAACATCTTCTATAATAACCTGTACTCATCTGGGTGTACCTGCGCGGCATGAAACGCAGCCCCCGAAGAACAGGGGGTCAGTACGAAATATGTACTGAGTAGGTAAAGCATAAAGTATAATAAACAGAAACGTAGTCTGAACAAAGGATACAGAATATAAGTGCAATAACCGGAATATCAAAGATGCTTACTCATAAACGTAGGTGATGCATAACAGAAAAATATGCCATGACCGGCCCCATTATGGGACTCGATGAACAGAACGTGGTCGCCCCCGACACTGGCGCCACGACACATCATATCATATCAGAATGTGCACATATCACAGCATATCAGATGGCCATATCATATCATATCATATCATATCATATCATATCATATCATATCATATCATATGTACATGGCACAATCATACTCCACAACCCATGTACATATATACCGCCCCCCCTCACATCGAGGCACGGCGAACAATGCAGGGGAATACGCGTGATAACATATCCTGGCCCGGGCTCAGTGAAGGAAGCATTGAGGCATCCACGAATAGAGTAGTGAGAAACCAAATGCAATATCATATGTAAATCATTTACAAGACCCGATAATCATAACTTGGATGATAGATCTTATAGCAAACATTTGATAACAACCAGAGCATGAGTCTTTCGAGATCGAAAGTTTTGTACCAAACTAATCTTCCCGAAGTAGTTACAAATCCCAAAGTAGGTCATATGATTCAAATAAATAATTATATCGTTAATCTTTAGGAGTTGGAAAGGTAGTTTAAAATATCTCTTAATTTTTAATTCAAAAGTAGTTCAAACGGATTAATAAGAAATAACCGGACAAAGTGGGCCTACCTCGGTCAAATGAGGTGGCGTATGTAAATTACATATATTGAACTTCATAACGTCATTCATAAAGATTCTAAGGTATTCGGATTTCACTTACACAAGTTCTAGAGGTTCAAACAATTTTTCTAACTATTCGCACAATTTTCAATTCAATTCTACTGAATGAAAATGGGGCGTTTTTGGACGTAAATTCCGAGGAGTAGAGTTGTCCCCAAGGTCCAAATTCAAGCCTAGTACAGCTAAGACATGCCAAGAGAAGGAATGGGAGAGCTTTACATACCTTTCTTGCCCTTTACGCTTGCCAAAACTCAAATCCCGTTTCGTCCAAAACCTACAAATGGTCACATTTACCAATTTACTATTCATAAGGCTTAGAATTCCAATCTTAACCAATACTTGTCTATAAAAATTTGGGCAGCATCTCCCCTATACATATAACACCCCCGAGATTCAAACTCGGCCAAAACAATAACAACCACACCAACAACAATATATACAACATCAATAGTCGACTAGGAACGCATTCTAGCGTAAATAGTCTTATTTTCCAAATAATGCAACAACTCCAAATCCAACTCTACACTTACAAACCAATATCAATATTTTCATATTCACATACTTATTTAAGATCATTCAAACATAAACCAAGTGCATTCCAAGCTATATATCCAATTGTCAACAATTCCATCAATTAACATATTCAATCCAAAATTCTTATATATGCAACAAAACCATTCCAACACATTTTCTACTTACTAATTCATCTCCAACAACCATAATCTACACTTTAACAACTTCATTATCTTAATATCATAAAATCACATTAATATGACATAATTCTCTACATTCCATTTTCATGCCAACTTAACTCATATATCCTTCATATACATTGTGAAGATCACAACAACACAACTAACATGTTAAACAAAATAAATCCAACATTATCTCATCAATATATACCACACGGCCAACATGCCAATTTTCCAACTTCATCCAATTTTCATTCAACTTTCATTTCCAATATACATTCCACAATAACCACAACTAGAATACAACTTAAAATTCAACTCATTTCAACTACACAACATTCCATACACACGGCTATATACATATATTCATACCCACTTTGCAAACTTCCATATTTCCATAAGTTCTACTCATTTCCATAAACTACAACACAAACAAACCTTCATAACATAATAACAAGGAATTAATTCTTACCTTTTTCCCCTTAGTTCTTCACTTGTCCAAAGTGTGAGATTGAAGAAACTATTGCTCAATCTTCCAAAATAATTACACCAAGTTGTAGAGGAACCTTGAATTAGTAGGAATATAACAAGAAAGTAATTTTTGGAACAAGATTTTGAGGGGTGAATTTTCCCATGGGCAAACCGAAATGCCTTCTTTTTTGTTCTTGTTTTTCTTGTTTTTCTCCTTCTTTTCTTTGTCTTGAAAGTTCTATGGAATTTGGATGATTAAGTGGTCTTTTATTTATTGACCACATGACTTAATTCCATGGGCTTGGATCTTTTTTATGGGCCATGGCCGAATGGCCTCTATTGGGCTTCATCTTCTCTCTTTTTTTTTTTCCATGGGCCTAATTCGGTTGGCCCCGAGTTGGGCTAGTCCACTGACCTTTCGACCTTAAAACGTCCATATCTCCTTGTACCGATGTCACCTGGGAACCCACGACCTATGGTTGGAAAGCTAATTCAATTATCTACAACTTCTATATCTTGGTATTTTTCCAAATTCCAAACTTATAATACCGTTTTTGCCCCTCGAATCCAGGTCACCCGAAAACGTTTTCTTAAAAATATTCGTTTGGAGGGCTTCCACTTTGATTTGGCCCAAGGGTCCTTCATGAGTTGTGTTTAACTTCACGTATGTGATTCATATAACTTGTCACATGTCCAAAAAAAAAAAAAAATCTCGATGTGCGGGCCCCATCTCAACTTACAAATAATCCCGCGTACAAAAGTACGGGATACGATACTATCAACAAGAGTTTAAATTACGTAGCTACAACATGATTGTCAATTTTGAGGAAGCACATGTCACGCTCATACTCCAAAAATGAGGGGTATAACATCCTCCCCCTTTAGAACATTCGTCCTCGAATGTTAAATTAGCCTTATAGGGACTCATACGCATTTTGGGGGAGTTTCTTTTTATGGTTATCACATACAACTCATGCACTAATCGACCCAATCAAATAAGGAATTCGAGTACCCATAGGTTTTTCTTTCCCAAGAACAAGTGGGGGTACTTCTTCCTTACCATTGTTTCGCCACAAAGACCATAACGGAAGCCATATCCTTGTCACGCAGTTTTTCTTCCTGCCAAACTAGGACCGCTATTGGCCGTTTCTTGTAGGACAACTCTTCTATTCCTTGAATGCTCCTTCACGGAGAATATTATAGGGGTCACAATGTATTTACGACGCATAGACATGCAGAACACTACATACACCGCTCCTCAATTAGATAGTAAATCTGATTCATAGGAAACCTTGTCTACTTCACGAATGATCCATTAGAGTCCAAGACATCTCGGGCTATGTTTTATGTTTTTTTTTTCCATAACACCTCTCATGGGTGATGTTTTCAAAAATGTCCAGTTACCAATCCGGAGTTCTAAGCGTCGACAACGATCACCTGTATACGATTTATGTCGGCTCTAAGTCGCTAATGACCGCTCCTGAGTGAGTTTCACTTTATCAATTATCCGATGAATTATATTCGTGGTAGGTAGTTCAGCCTTGTCACTATTAGACCAGCCAATTAATGGCGCACACCTCTTGCCAAACAGAGCCTGATACAGGGCCTTCTGAATGCTAGGATGGCAGCTATTATTACCAGTAAACTCAACAAGTGGCGAGTGTTCATTTTCGCTGCCTCTGAAATCAATGACACGGGCTCGTAACTTACCCCTTTAGCGTCTAGACGACACGCTTAGTTTGCCCGTCAGTCTAAGAGCAGATGCTATTCCAAGACTTACTTGTATTCTCAATTTTCTTCCGGATCTCCAGGGGTTAACCATATACCAAGCCCTCTGTTCGATATAATAGATGTGGAACTTTATGAAATCTTACTACCTCTTTTACCTTACAATCGATATCGGAAGGGATCTTTAGTTTGACCCTGGTCAAGTTCTATTTGCCCTTAGTACCGACTCTATTTTTGATAATTCGATCTAACTATCCCGTATTTTCTGCATCATATTTAAAATATCGTAATTACATTGTTATCATTGAACCCCTTACTTTCCTTATCAAGTATTTACTCATTTGATTTGCTTAGCACATAAATATTTGTAAGTTGCATAACGATCCTTGCATAATTCGTATAAATCATATCCGATTTCGTACATAGTCTTTTCTTTTTTTCGATTCATTGTATCATACATATCCCATCCGTATCGAAGTTCATTCACTCTATCTTATCGCGTTTCCTTCCCTTCCTCTACTCGGTCATTCCACATTTTTCTTCGCCTCTTACTATAAGAGATTTTTCTCCGTCGTCACTCATTCGTCGCATCATCAACGAATAACTCTATAGCCAACATCTTGGCTTTTAATCCCGCGTAGTATTGCTATCTTGTATCTTGTCCTCTTAAATTACTTACTATCCGTTTGTTGTCGGTTTCCGATTTCACTAACTCGTTTCAAACATAGGATCTCACAGAAAATTCAGGCGTTTACACCAAACGCGCCGTAACATCAGTTGACCCCATCTTACCTTTGCGTTTCTTTTATCACTTCCTCCCTTTTAGGGTGTTCGCATATCATTAATTATTTATATACTGTTCTATGTCTTCATTCAAAGTTTTCAAATTCACATGGTTCCTTCCGAATACATTCAGCATGCCATACATTCAGGATACCATACCGTATCCACCTCTTCTTCTTCTATAATCTAGATTACCCCCGTATGAAGTTCTAACACGCTCACGGGGCAATAGGAATTCTCGATATCGACGGTTAGGACTCAGGTAATATCACTATTGTAACAATTGATCCGAGCCACATTCTAGTAATTCCCACTAGTGATTAGTGCTCGGATAACGTCATTGTGGCAACAACATATCCAAATCGTATTTCATTCATTCCCATCAAAAGTTAGTCAGTGCGTCTAATCGTTTCAAATTCTTCATTTAGTAACATTTATATGCTAACGATAAATATTCCAAACTTTCTTATAATATTATCTTCCTTCGGTATTCCTTTCATTTCTCCCACGGGTTCCATTTCCAAATGGTTAATCACAATTTAATAACCTGTTATCAGGAGACATTCTTCAATCATCATCAGAAGGAACTAGATCCGGCACGCACCGCAGGGCATCTTAGTACTTGATTCGCATGATTTGCCTTCAAATTTATTTCCACATTACGAACGAACTATTTAGGTCATAATTACTTACTTGTATGTTTTGCACTCTTTCATCATGGTCGTACTCGGTCACCGAGCGTTATTGCTCGTCAATTTGGGCCTCCTACTAAAACAAAATGCGATTGGAACATACTTTAGCCCACTTAAATGAATTGCGAATTCGCCGTTCACATATGCTTCTTCAAAGCAAGGTTTCCCAAATGACGATAATGCCCCTTACAGATGGCGTGGGAGGTGTTTCTTAAAGCTTAGTCCACATAGCATGTTAGTCTTTCTATTCCCGATCTTATTTTTATTTCCATCAACATATAACCTTTATTCCACACTTTCCTTACAGAACTTGGTAAATCTTTTTCGTTCATTCAATAACTCACTTTTCCGTTCACACTTTACCCATGTATGCTAGTCATATAAATCGTGTCTTGTTTCTGGCCACTTCGTCATTAGGCTTTACTTATCTTCGTGGCCATCCTTATTAAGATTTCTAACCATTTCGCATATTCTAATTTCCTTTTGGTTATCCTAACTTCCCATTCATTTCATACACCTACATTTGTGGAATCCTTAGTGCACTTCCCAGGGGGTCACCCATCCTGCAATTTACCGGTTCTAGCACGCTTAACCTTGAAACTTTGATAAAATACGATGCTCAAATGTCAGTATATTCATATCCGCTTCACCACATGACCTTTATTACGTAGTCTGTAGCCAGTCGAAGTCTTACAGATTTCGAGACTCTTTCATAACACGTCCCTTTTTCCATATTTACTATTTTACCCTTCTTATCCCACAATATTCATCTTTCGTCCTAACTTTCAGATTCCTAACAGTAACAAATATACCTTCGTCGTCGTTACTTATAAGTGTTTCGGGTATTATCCTGCTTAGATCTCCACTCACCATTCCTACATAATAATTTATCGCAAAATCAATTATCGTTCGTTTTCGTCTTTTTTTTTTTTTTTTTTAATCCTCTAACAGTCTTTGCTTCATCGAACGTCATCCGTCTCGATCTTTCAGACTACTATCCATTTTTCTTACAATCATTTTCACACCATAACCCAGATCCATAACTTTTCTAAACAAACATATCTCGCTTATTATTTATCTACGACTTTCTTTCCACGTTTCCCCTTGCCGACATATCTAACTAAACACCCCTATTAGCGCTTTTTGGCGGAACCTCTCTTACTATTCTTTCTATTCAAAATCTTTACCCAACAAATATCAACAATATCTTACAAAACACATGGTCATACGACATATTCAGCCATCCAGGGCCTTTGTATACATTTCGTATCATATTTTATCATGTCATATCGTATCATGTCATCTCCTAGCGTATCGTATCATATCATATCGTATCGTATCGTATCATGTCATATCACATCGTATCGTACCATATCACGTCATATCATATCGTGTCGTATCATATCACAGCCGCTCAGGGCTCCCAATATCAATAACAATACGAAAGTGATAAACATACCTTGTTCACCTTCCCTTTTAGGCTTCAGCTTGTATTTCAATCGCACTTCAACATCTTACCCAATATATATCTTTCATACCTTGCTTACTCAATGCGTGCTTTGTAACCCCAGTGTCACTAGTTACTTTCTCCTGTCGATACCACTCTTCTGCTGAAGTCAAAAGTTAGTAAGGAAACTCGCTATATATAACATAGCTCTATCGCACGATCTAAGACAGAAAGAGGGTCAACAATCCCTAGATGCCCCGTAGCCTCTTGTTTATAGATGTGGCGCGCTTCACACCATAAACAAGACTCTACTGGACACGACTTTGCAGACAACCCTTAGGACAAACCCGGCTCTGATACCACTTTGTCACACCCTAATCGTACTAGGGTGTGATGGGCACCCGACCCCATATTCGGAGCCGAGCGAACCCACAGACTCTTATTACAAACGTAATCTTTCAGACTCTTAATTAGTCAAAAATGACACATACAGTAACTATTTTTGGAAATGATCTTTTGTAGTATACAACTCGACAGAATTTGTAATTATATGGAATTTATGGCATAATGTAGAATGACATGTCGGCTTGGAGGAGCCGCTTACAAATCGACATTCGAACCCACGACTCTCGTCGCAAAGTCTCTAATACATAATCGAACATATAGCGTAAACTACCCGACTCGGCGGCACTCCGGGAGCAAAAGGAGCTTGCCAACGCCGCCGGAACATCTTCTATAATAACCCGTACTCATCCGGGTGTACACGCGTGGCATGAAACGCGACCCCCGAAGAACGGGGGGGGGTCGACGAAATATGTACCGAGTAGGTAAAGCATAAAGTATAATAAACGAAACGTAGTCCGAACAAAGGATACGAATATAAGTGCAATAACCGAATATCAAAGATGCTTACTCATAAACGTAGGTGATGCATAACAGAAAAATATGCCATGACCGGCCCCATTATGGGACTCGATGAACAGAACGTGGTCGCCCCCGACACTGGCGCCACGACACATCATATCATATCAGAATGTGCACATATCACACATATCATATCATATCATATCATATCATATCATATCATATCAGAGTGTGTACATGGCACAGCATACTCCACAACCCATGTACATATATACCTGCCCCCTCACATCGAGGCACGGCGAACAATGCAGGGGAATACGCGTGATAACATATCCTGGCCCGGGCTCAGTGAAGGAAGCATTGAGGCATCCACGAATAGAGTAGTGAGAAACCAAATGCAATATCATATGTAAATCATTTACGGAGACCCGATAATCATAACTTGGATGATAGATCTTATAGCAAACATTTGATAACAACCAAAGCATGAGTCTTTCGGAGATCGAAAAGTTTTGTACCAAACTAATCTTCCCGAAGTAGTTACAAATCCCAAAGTAGGTCATATGATTCAAATAAATAATTATATCGTTAATCTTTAGGAGTTGGAAAGGTAGTTTAAAATATCTCTTAATTTTTAATTCAAAAGTAGTTCAAACGGATTAATAAGAAATAACCGGACAAAGTGGGCCTACCTCGGTCAAATGAGGTGGCGTATGTAAATTACATATATTGAACTTCATAACGTCATTCATAAAGATTCTAAGGTATTCGGATTTCACTTACACAAGTTCTAGAGGTTCAAACAATTTTTCTAACTATTCGCACAATTTTCAATTCAATTCTACTGAATGAAAATGGGGCGTTTTTGGACGTAAATTCCGAGGAGTAGAGTTGTCCCCAAGGTCCAAATTCAAGCCTAGTACAGCTAAGACATGCCAAGAGAAGGAATGGGAGAGCTTTACATACCTTTCTTGCCCTTTACGCTTGCCAAAACTCAAATCCCGTTTCGTCCAAAACCTACAAATGGTCACATTTACCAATTTACTATTCATAAGGCTTAGAATTCCAATCTTAACCAATACTTGTCTATAAAAATTTGGGCAGCATCTCCCCTATACATATAACACCCCCGAGATTCAAACTCGGCCAAAACAATAACAACCACACCAACAACAATATATACAACATCAATAGTCGACTAGGAACGCATTCTAGCGTAAATAGTCTTATTTTCCAAATAATGCAACAACTCCAAATCCAACTCTACACTTACAAACCAATATCAATATTTTCATATTCACATACTTATTTAAGATCATTCAAACATAAACCAAGTGCATTCCAAGCTATATATCCAATTGTCAACAATTCCATCAATTAACATATTCAATCCAAAATTCTTATATATGCAACAAAACCATTCCAACACATTTTCTACTTACTAATTCATCTCCAACAACCATAATCTACACTTTAACAACTTCATTATCTTAATATCATAAAATCACATTAATATGACATAATTCTCTACATTCCATTTTCATGCCAACTTAACTCATATATCCTTCATATACATTGTGAAGATCACAACAACACAACTAACATGTTAAACAAAATAAATCCAACATTATCTCATCAATATATACCACACGGCCAACATGCCAATTTTCCAACTTCATCCAATTTTCATTCAACTTTCATTTCCAATATACATTCCACAATAACCACAACTAGAATACAACTTAAAATTCAACTCATTTCAACTACACAACATTCCATACACACGGCTATATACATATATTCATACCCACTTTGCAAACTTCCATATTTCCATAAGTTCTACTCATTTCCATAAACTACAACACAAACAAACCTTCATAACATAATAACAAGGAATTAATTCTTACCTTTTTCCCTTAGTTCTTCACTTGTCCAAAGTGTGAGATTGAAGAAACTATTGCTCAATCTTCCAAAATAATTACACCAAGTTGTAGAGGAACCTTGAATTAGTAGGAATATAACAAGAAAGTAATTTTTGGAACAAGATTTTGAGGGGTGAATTTTCCCATGGGCAAACCGAAATGCCTTCTTTTTTGTTCTTGTTTTTCTTGTTTTTCTCCTTCTTTTCTTTGTCTTGAAAGTTCTATGGAATTTGGATGATTAAGTGGTCTTTTATTTATTGACCACATGACTTAATTCCATGGGCTTGGATCTTTTTTATGGGCCATGGCCGAATGGCCTCTATTGGGCTTCATCTTCTCTCTTTTTTTTTTCCATGGGCCTAATTCGGTTGGCCCCGAGTTGGGCTAGTCCACTGACCTTTCGACCTTAAAACGTCCATATCTCCTTGTACCGATGTCACCCGGGAACCCACGACCTATGGTTGGAAAGCTAATTCAATTATCTACAACTTCTATATCTTGGTATTTTTCCAAATTCCAAACTTATAATACCGTTTTTGCCCCTCGAATCCAGGTCACCCGAAAACGTTTTCTTAAAAATATTCGTTTGGAGGGCTTCCACTTTGATTTGGCCCAAGGGTCCTTCATGAGTTGTGTTTAACTTCACGTATGTGATTCATATAACTTGTCACATGTCCAAAAAAAAAATCTCGATGTGCGGGCCCCATCTCAACTTACAAATAATCCAGCGTACAAAAGTACGGATACGATACTATCAACGAGAGTTTAAATTACGTAGCTACAACATGATTGTCAATTTTGAGGAAGCACATGTCACGCTCATACTCTATTCTTTCCTTCCAAATTCATAATTTACATCATTAATCCACACGCTAACAACGCAATATTCATAAATGCAAAAATCACATAAAATGTGCATAAATTTCCAAATCATCCCATAACTAACATAACATTGTTTTGAGTCGTCAAACTTGCCTTTTCACTATAGAATTCATAACGACGGTAACGAAAATACTAACGACGATTTGTTCATTCACAATTACACTATAGGGGCTATTCGGCCAACACCCTTTCAACACATAGGGATGATTTTCATTCTTTTCTTCACACCACAACAATCAAAACATACTAACTAACATTAATACATTGCTTATACTTGACACACATACACACGGCAAAACCTCATATACATTCGGTCGGCAACTTCAACATTATTTTTATCATGAATTTCTTCCTTTTTAGCATACTACAACATATCTAAACCATGTATAACACATAAAACAAGATTAAAACGTTATATCCCGCGTTTTTGAGCAATCGGATAATTGAAGACAATGGCGGGAGGATAACAAGGGAAGCACGCCCTTTATTTTGTTAGGCGTATGAATGGCTTATGAAGTATTTGAAGCGGAATTATCAAGAAAGGTCAAGGGCAAAAAGAGAATTCTGCACTCCGCACACATAGAAATATAAAGGAAGGCGAAGAAATCAAATTTGGAATTTGAGAAAAAACGGTTTTATGAATTACTACTTGTCATGAAAATACAATTGGGCTTGGAATTTTTTTAAAAATTTTAAGGGCCCAGCGTGGGCATGGCCCAAGCCATGTGGGGTGTAAGTGACAATTTAAAAAGATGACCAAGTCATCTTCATTCCATAATTCTCTAGAAAATTCAAGACTTGGAGAACAAAGAAAAAGAAAGAGAAATCATGGAGGGCTATTCGGCGACACTATAGTCCGAGCAGAACTTTGGAAAAATTTTCTTCAAAACTTAGCCTCTTCCCACCCAACACTCCATGGAAGGGTCCTTAACAAAGTGGAGTTGTTATTGAAGCAAAAAAACACAAACTCGGTCAAAAAAGAGTTCAATAGCAAGTTGGAGGATTAAATTCAAAGAGGAGGTAACACCCTATTCTCTTTACATGTTATGGATATTATTGCATGTTGTAGTATACAAAAAGAAGTGAAATTCATGAGAAATATGAAAAAGGGGTGGTGGCCGTGTATATATATACATGTATGTGTGTGTGGAAATTACATGTGCCAACTATTTTGTTTAGTGTTTGGTTGTTATGGTTGCAAATGTTATGTTGATAATGGAAGTTGAATGATTTTATATATATGTAGTTGTGTATGTAGGAAGGTGGCCGTATGGTATGTTGTATGTATAGCACACGTATAGGTGTTGAGTGGTGAACAACCCAAGATGAGCCAATTTTATTTAGTATTTTGGTTGTTGTTGTGTTGTGAATACTATGTTGCTAATGAATGCCTAATAATCTTGTGAAGTTGTAGAAATTGGAGACTTGTGATTGAAGTATTTAAATTGAATATAGTGTTCTTGCTTGCATGGAGGATAATGAGACTTGTATGATATTGTTGGTAGATGAATTATTAGGTTGTTATTGTTTTCATTGGAGTTGGAAGGTCTTGATGGAAGTAGTATATTGATTAAGTTGTTAGAATGTATCTTGGATTGAAATTGGAAATTGTTAATATGGTTGCGATATTATGATTGATAGTTTGGCCGGGTTGAATTCCCGGATTGTTGTTGATGAGGGTGGCTAAGATGATTTTGGGGAATGATGTATTCATACTGAGAGGAAGTCTTTAACACGAAATTTCGGCGCACGACAACATAACCGTGTTGTTTTAAAGAATTCAATTCTAAAGGCACTAATCATGTTTGGTAAACATGACCAATTTATATAGATTACAAAAGTTGGAGCTAAAATTTGGAGTAGCATAAGGAGCGAGAAAAGGGTATGTAAGACTTTACCTTCCTTTCTTCGATCAAGGGAAGGTCTAGGGACCCACGTAGTAGGGTTGGACACGGGCCTCGGGGATAATTCCTTTCCTCCCGAAACCGAGATGGAAATTAACTACTATTCATTATGAACGTTGAATTAGAACTTGTATAAAATGTTGGAAAAACTTCTTTTGAATACCAAACTTTTACACAAATAGGACTCAATTATTCTAAACCCTCCCAAGCCAATATTGTAATATACGTAAATTTGATATGCCACCTCGAATCATAGACTGCTGGGCCCACTGTGAGAATAGAATTCTTTTCTATTGTCCCCTTTGACTTATTTTCATTCTATAGTTAAGGAAAGTTTTTGGTTATTACTTAAACTATTAAATCATAGTTGTTTTAACTAATTCCTCGATTCCAAAATAGGATTTTCCTTCCTAAAAGTTTACAAATGTTTTCCAAAATATTCGTTTTTCTCCAAAAACTAAGTTTTACAACATTGCAAGTCTTAATGACTAAGACAACGACTATGGCTCTATGATGAAAAATGACGATTCTATGATTAAAGGTTCCAAGTCTATGATTCCAGTGCCGAGATGAGAACGTCAAACCATTTCTTGAATCTTCGACTCCACTCATAAGTAATGTTTTCCTTTAAAGATTCCAACTATAATCAAACTAACGATGCCCTATGATCAATTCTATATTTTCTCATGATATTACTCCCCACTAATAGTCTCGCCTTATATTAGTCATTCCTTCAAATATTCCATTCGCCCGAAATTATTCTATAATGTGATCGGAGGTTCTCGACCTTACGTCACTCGATGAATACATAATTTTCTTAGGCTCTCTTGCACTTATATTACCTATGTATTTATATATATACAAATTGGGGGTAGGGATACTTGGAAATTGGGAAGGAAACTATGTTTCATTGCCACATACCAACTTATCATCCGGACGCGGGATGCCGGATAAAATTTATGGGCGGCGAACATTCGGTGCTATGTGGGCGAGCCGACATTGTTCGGTGCTATGCTATGACACACATATGATATACTACGCTATGCTACACCTACTATGACATACTTCATGCTATTTTCATTCATGACAACACTATGATATACTACGCTATGCTACATAAAACTCATGTGACATACTATGCACACACTATGACACTATGGTATACTACGATATGCTATGATACTATGATACACTATGACATGACATAAATTCTATTTTCTATGTCTATGAAAACACAAATACTCTTTTTCTAAAAAGGAAAAACAAGCATGCATTTCTTCCGGATTCCTCGAAAGGTGTTTGACAAAGATGAAAACTCTCTTGTCTCGGTATATATATATCCAACTCCACGTTATATTGTTATTCATAATCTATGGTTCCGGTTTATGTTATTTTCCATGTCTTAATACTCGGTACACTATTTTGGAGGCTCTTGGTGAATGGTTGATGTTTCATGCTCGCTTGATTGTTCTAGGTGATGAAAATGATGAAAATAATCCTCCTAAGTTCATCCCTATTACATCTAATCGGCGCAACATTTTTGCGGCGCTCCGGTTGTTTCGGAGCCCCGGTCCTTGGTATTACTTTTGTGTATATATATATTCGGGCACGGCGACTAATCCTCGGCCCCAAATTCCTATGTATATGTGTACTATGTTAGAGGCTCGTAGACAGGATACGTACGAAATCGAAGGTCAATACTCTCGACTTCGTCCCCATGGAATGATCTTATAACTATGATAGTCAAAACTTATTAGCTTATGTTCATGATTGTCTTGTTTATGTTAATGCTAGTCAATAAAAAATAAAAAATAAAACGGTGTAGTTCATACGTGCAATAAGAGAGATAACGAAGGTTCGCTCGGCTCCGATATGTGGGTAGACGATGCCCATCACCTTCACCTAAGATCGGGGTGTGACAAAAACTCACCTTTCTTTATTCAAGTAACGAACTTGACCAAAGTTGGTAGATAGAAAAAGCGGCAAACTATTGTCGGAACAACGACTCCACGTTACTTAGCACCCTTGAATTAGCAAGTTTGCTTGAAGAATTTTTTTTTTTGATGGCTAAATCCTTGCCTTGAATTTGCAAGAGAGGGCCGAATACCCCTTTTTTTCCTTCTCCTTGTTTTCTTGATTTCTCTAGAATTTGCTAAGTGTGGACAATGGTGTGAAAGATGACTAAGTCATCTTTTAAGTCCCTTATAAAATAAATCCATGTGGCCATGGTCCAGATTAAGTACTAGGATGGGTGCCCCCTTTTTTTTTTTTTTTTTGAATTTTCAAACTTTCCATAAATAGGGATATAAGAAAATGAGAAATTCCTCCAAGTATTTCCTTAACATTTTCATGACATTAAAATCATACACAACTAGATCTTTGAAGAGAACAAGGTCTCTACTTCACTTCTGAGGGTAGTCTTGTTCTCACTTATCGTAATTCACCCAAGTTGTCCCGTAGTAAAATATATATATACGTATGTATGATATCCCATATATGGCTATCAGGCGGGTATGTGTATCCCGCAACCAATGTTGTGGTATATTGAAGACATTGATCTAACGGGGTAATAAAGTTCAAGTGGTAGAAGAACGTTACCGGATAAGGTGATGTTACTTTCATTACGGATAGGTTTGGAAAGTTCTAATGAATAACATTTGGAAAAGAAAGAAAGTGAATATATGGAAGGTAAGGAGATCAAAATGTCAAAAAAGTAAAAGTAAGAAACATGAGTGAGTAAAGCCTCCGAGAGAGACGACGGGCAAAGCGCGAGACTATTTGGGTTAACATTCAAAGGTAGGCATATGAAAGGGATTAAAGTGTGGTAGTATGGAACAAAAGAGGAATGTGTGGGGGTTAGAAAACGGATTTCGATAAGTGGGGCTAAAAGGATAGTGACCACGATGAGGAATGTGAATAAGAAAAAGAATGATTAGGCCTTGCAACAATGCTAAGAGATTTTCGACTCTCTCGAGGTATATAAGAGGACAAATGGATAGTCATATTGACATGGTTGCCTTGGACATGGAGAAGCTCTCTTAAAGGGATGACTTAAGAATAGAATGGGTTTGCACGTTTAAAGGAATATTTCAGGAACTTTAGAGCCGATACTATAAGTAACAAAAAGGAGAAGGGCGCTCGAGAAGAAAGAAACCTAAGGAGGTTAAGGATGAAAATAGGGAAGGTATACTAATAGGTTGATAAAAAAAGGAAAGCATTGAGCGACAAAAGTAATTGGAAGTCTTTAACCATGGGAGTAAGAAGGATACTTTAACGAGTTGGCAGTAGGAAACCGATCAATCACCAAGATAAGAACGAGGATGACGGGGTGACCCATGTGATTAGAAAATTATTGACATGAGGCAAGAATTCCTATAAATACCGAGAGATTTGATTATAAAGGAAATAGAGTATAATGTAAGGAACGTGCATGGAGGACAACCTGGCCGTGACATCAGAAAGACGGATGAAGGCTCGATGAACGAGGATGGAGAGAGTGTACATTGTAAGAATTCCGTGCTAAGAGCAAGAAGTAGCAGGACACTCGGAAAACTTGGATGCACAGCTGCAACGCAAACACGTAGTTAAGAAGAATTATGACTAAGTGAGCTAAACGGGCGAAAGGACTAGTAGTGGATGGAAGGGTAAGGGAATATTGACAAAATGGTATGGTATAGACATAAATGGAGGAACAACTCGGGGAAAGAAGTTTTAGATATGTAATAAGCAAAGTCGGGAATAGAAAAACAAGGAGTAAGGTATAATTGAAGACTTCAAAAATGACATGGTGAATCTCGATGCCCCATTAACTTGCATGTCCGAAAAAAAAAACATTAGTCATAAAAAGACAGAGGTATGAAAAGACGGAAAAGAAGGCATCGAAATTGGATCTAACCCTTATAAGTGTTCCGATTGGATGCAAGGATGTGAACTAGCAAAAAGATAAATAAGGCGGACCACACGATGACGGAACCCAGGCCTTAAAAAGATCGTGAAGGCGACATATAATTATTGTAGATGATGGGTACTCAAAGCTATTGGCGTATAAGGACATCCTTAATAAGGGGGAAGAACATATTATATTAGACTTAAAAGGAATTATGACATTTTCAAGCTCCGGAGGATAAATTTATTAGCTCGGGGTGTATTGGCAACATTCGGCAGGAAGGTATCGGAAAGGGGTAGACCCAAATCGAAAATAAGTGAAGCCATAAGACGAGATAAGAAGGAAGTATGGAGGACACCTTAAGAGAATGCTTCACGCCACATGAACTACATATTTTTAGACCATGGTTTGAATCCCTCATATCGGGAAGAGATCTGCGCTGTACTTAAATATGTAGTGACATGCCCTAAAGGGTAATAAAAAGAGTAAGAAAGGTCTCTAAGTTGAATCCACAAAGGGGTGATAGAGATGATGACGAATCCAAAAATGACACAAAGGGATGACGATGACAATTGTAATAAAAGTAACAACGATTGGTAGTTTGGTAATTTTTGAAGGAAAGAAGAACACTGTTGCTCTTATGAATGGAAATAAAAGATTTCATCGGATATTAGAAAACATTTCATGGATCACTAATTATATTGAACATGAGAGCATCTGCTATGGAATTATATGAACCGTCAACGTGAAGCTATACCCAACTATCATTGCAAAAAGGTCATATCGAGAAGCTAACAAGGAATAACGACGGATGAAACGATCGCCAATACAAAGAAATCATAGCTAGATATTTATATATATTGTAAGAGAGTCATAATGGAGAAGAATTGCCGTAGTCCTATGCTTTTGGGATTGTATTGAGAGATGTTAAGGAAAAAGGTTAAAGAAAAAGTTATAGTAGGAGCTCGAATGTTGTGAGCTACGAAGTTAGTTTGAACTCGGATTATAAGTCTTGCCATAGGTATCGCCGTACTACGACGGATAATAAATAGATAAGAAACATTACGTATATACGTATTTTGGATATCGATATAGCGGCCTTGGAAAGGAGCATAACCATTATGCCCCGTGTGACGAGAGTCATGTTGGATAAACATTTGGAATGTAAGACTAAGAGGGGTAGTGACATGATGTAAGAGAAGAGAGAGCTGGACTAATGAATTACAGGGAATCGGTACAGTATATGTCTAAGATCGACAGGTATAAAAAGGATGGCTCGTGATGGTACCGAAGAGATAGCGAAGAGAGCGCGAAGTATATGTAGAAAAGGTGATTGCCAGCTAGCGAAACAAGGAGCGAAAAAGAGAATAGCTTACGGGACGATGAACGGTTATGGCACGGCAAGTCGGGGCTTCTGATAATAGACGAGGATGAGAAGCGAGATGCTGGTTAAATTCCGAACATGTACATGAGAACAAAAGAAAGTGAAAGAAGGCGGTAAAGGCGATAATATGGAAGAATGAGAAAGAGGTTACAAGTCACATGGAAATCGGACCCTAAGAAGAGAATAACCGCTGCGGGAATCAAAGATGATGTCCTGTGCGCAACATTCAACACGCTTTTGGGAGTGGCGGGAACGCTCCTCGCATCGGGTAAGGAGATATGGATGTTACCAAGGGCCAACACGGGTGCGCGAACGCGCCACTACGAGGCGCGAACGCGCTGAACTATTTTGAGGCCCGGGTTAGGGATGAAGGTTATATTATAAGAGTGCAAGAATAATATGCCTATGATATTTGGAGACCATATGTTGTAAATCAGGTAGTGCTTTGCTTGACGAAAAGCCCTCGTTGCTGTACGCTAAGTGGGGCCTACACGTCGGAGTTTTATAAAGGACATATAAAGAGACATATGAGTAGTACATGGAAAGTTGAGCAAGTCCTATGAAGGACCCTAAGAAAAATATGGGCATAAGCCCTCCAAAAGGACGATTTAAGGAAATATTTTCAGATGATCTGACTTGGAGGGGCCAAAACACCATTATAAGTTTGGAATTTGGAAAAACACCAAAAATGAAAGTTGTATATAATTGAATTAGCTTTCCAACCATAGGTCGTGGGCCCTCACACGATATCGGGATCAAGAGTTATGACCTTTTTACTGAATGAACGCGTAGTCAGAAAAATTTGGCCTGCGCGAACGTGCCCAAAGGGGGCGCGATCGCGCTGAGTTAGTTTTATGTCGGTCCAGGCAGAACTTAGACCGTTCTATAAAAGGGGGAGCCCCCTATTTTCACACCAAACACACCCAAACCTCCCCAAAACATCCAGAATATTCTCCAACTTTCCAACATCAACTTTTTAGCCCAAAACCAGGTATAATTCCCAAATCCCGGTCCAGACGGCGTATAGTTACAACTACAAAATTGTGTATTGAGGCGTTGTGGCTTAAGCTCAAGGCAAAGAAGTGAATATATAGAAATATTACCAAGGGAAAGGTATGAATCTCTTCCTATTTATGTTAATACCGGTATTCGCCAAGTTAGCGTAGTTAATAATTGTATAGTGGGTTAATTAGTTACTAAAGTTGGAAAACAGTGTATGGGCTGTTCTATGGAATACTTTGGTGTTTGAAATGATGCTATTGAAGTTGGTATTGTTATTGTTGTTGTTGGTTGTTGAATTGAGAATTCGGGCTAGGCATATAAACAGGGGAAATGCTGCCCGATTTTCGGCAGAATATAAAATAGTTTGATTTGAAACTTGGTACAAGCGTGCGGTAAAGAGGCTAACGTTAGTGTAAATCCTCTTAAATGTAGACTTACGAGCTCGGACGAATAAGTGTAGATAATTGGAGGTTGAATAGGTATGTAAAGTTACCCCTTCTTTCTTTTTGGCATGAACTACATAAAGTGAGCGAACGACGAACATACATGACTCCAATGAACTCTAATTCTCAGTGGTGCTTGACATGAAAGTTGTCTTTGATTCTCAAGTGTTTGTTCATTCTGATTATTCTATTGAGTCTCAGATGATGATTTAGTTTGCATATGGTTGCTCATGATATTCTACTCGTATATACCATCAATTTATCATTCACCGAGTCCCGGGCCGGGTACGTAATCGTGCACAGTTTCATTACATTGTTCACTGAGTCGCTCACTAGAGGGCCGTGTATGTATGCTACATATTTCACTGAGTCCTATAATGGGCCGGGTACGGTATATGACTATTTCACCGAGTCCCTCACTAGAGGGCCGGGTACGTATTATATTTCACCGAGTCCCTCACTAGAGGGCCGGGTACGGTATATATATGATTATTTCACCGAGTCCCTCACTAGAGGGCCGGGTACGGTATATTATATATGTATGCATGACTCATCTTATAAGGCACAGATGCATTGGTATTTTTGATTATCATACATGCCTCCTGCCATTTTTTACTCAGTCATGATCTTTTTTATTGTATTTCATGCTTTACATACTCAGTACATTTTCCGTACTGACCCCCTTTCTTCGGGGGCTGCGTTTCATGCCCGCAGGTACAGATACTCAGTGTGGTGATCCTCTAGATTAGGACTGCTACTCAGCTGCTTGGAGAGCTCTATTGTGCCGGAGCTTGAGTCATTTTGGTGTAGATCCTTTTGGTATCGACTTATGCATATTCAGGGGTACGGCGAGGCCTTGTACCGCCGTGTTTTACTAGTGTGCTCGTAGAGGTCTGTAGACATGTGTGGGTTGTGTATATATATGTTTTGGTCAGCTCTATCAACGTAGTTCGTTTTGGGATGTCTCCGTGTATAGTGGCGGCCTTGTTGGCTTGCATATTTGTTATGTCTTAGTTAGCTGTGACTTCTCAGGAGACATGTTCATTTTGATATATGACATGATGAGTTTACAGCAGGTTTTTACGGATTGCCATATTGTTTTCAATTCAGTCTGATTATATCCAGCAGGTTCGTATACGGGTGTCCAGCTCGGGCATCAGTCATGGCCCATCGGTTTGGGTCGTGACAAAAGGTTACGACGTTATATACGCACTACCACCTGATCAGCTGGTCATATGATGATGATTATGCCCACGAGGGCCGATATGATGACGATTATGCCCACAAAGGGCCGATATGATACAACGGGATGCCCACATAGCTTGACAGATATATATATATATATATATATATATATATATATATATATATATATATATATATATATATATATACGCATATATATATATATATATATAGTACTTACGCAAATCATTGGCCCTCGAGGTAGTTCAGATATAAAGGTTGCATTCCTTTATCCGATGTACTTTCATGTCTTCTTATGTTACTTTTATGCCTTACTTAGCCAGTACTATGTTCGTACTGATGCTTCTTTTCCCTGGAGGACATTGTGTTTCATGTCCGCAGGTTCAGGTAGACAGGTTGACGATCCGCTTCAGTAGGTTGCATCCAACTGATATTGGAGCAATCCACTTGTCTCAGAGTTGCTATCGTGTTTTGGTACGTTATGTATATATATATATCTTTGTTGTACATACGGGTATGGTAGGTCGCTGTCCCGACCTTGTTATGTCATGTGCTCTATTAGAGGCTTGTAGATAGTTGTGATACGGTTAGACATGTTATGGCCCCCATGACCTATATTTTATTGTATAGCTTTCTATGGTGGCCTTGTCGGCTTGTACAGTTTTGCCCAGCATGGTTATATATGTATGTCCTTTGGGCTTGCTCCTTTTCAATACATTTCTCTTATGATCTAGCAGGTTTCCATCTGACGACCCTAGTGGTCCACCATTATTTATGATTATGATATGGAAGCACGATTAGCGGTGCTCTGAAGGTAGGGCCTGAGTGCCTGCATGGTTCTCTGGTTTGGGTCGTGGCAAACTTGGTATCAGAGAAGTTCTGTCCTAGGGTTATCTACAAGCCGTATCTAGTAGAGTCTTATTTATAGGTGTGTCATGCATCCCACTTATAAACAGGAGGCTACAGGGCATTTAGGAAGGTTGTACTTCTTTCTCATCTTAGATCGTGCGTTAGAGCTGTATCATTAGGATTCTTTTTCTAATAACGTGTTCTGATTTTGGCGATGCCTGTGACGAGGAGAGCTTCAGCTAGCTAGAGAGGCAAGGCTATGACAGATGAGGGTACTAGTCAAGTGCTACCGGTAGATACGGGTCAGGGCGAGTCCTAAAGTGAGGCCCCATCTCGATCTTCTCAGAATCCTTCTGTTCCAGAGAGGCCCAGAGGGGCTGCAGCTACAGCACCCCCAGTTCCTCCACATGATACACTTGGCCAGGAGATGCGAGATGCTATTAGATTATTGACTCAGTCAGTGTCCGCTCAAGCCCAGCGTCAGGGCACAGGCACCGGTTATGCTGATAGGGCTGTTAGTACCAGGGTTTGAGACTTCATCAATTTGGACCCTCCATTATTTGCAGGATCAAAACTGGATGTGGACCTACATAATTTTTTTTGATTGGATGCAGAGGACATTGAGGGTAATGCATGCTTCTGACACTGAGTCAGTAGAGTTGGTATCCTACTATTTGCGAGATGTTGCCATTCAGTGGTATGAGACCTGGAAGTTGTCCAGGGGGACTAATGCACTTCCAGCGGTATGGCAGGAATTCAAAGAGGCTTTCCTTTGACACTATTTTCCAGCAGAGACTCGACGGGCCCGAGTTGATAGATTTCTAAATCTATGCTAGGGGAATATGAGTGTTCGAGAGTATAGTCTGCGCTTGAAGTCACTAGCCAGGTATGCTCCCACGATTGTAGTTGAGATAGAGGACTGGGTACACCAGTTTGTGATTGGACTTGGGCCGCATTTTATTAATGATTGCATGACGGCCTTACTTCAGGAGAGTATGGATATTTCTCGTATTCTGGCATATGCTCAGGGATTAGAAGAGCGAAAGCAGCAGCAACGTGCTGATCGAGAGCTTGATAGGGGCCAGAGTAAGAGGGCTAGATCTTTTGGTTCCTTTGGCGAGTACCAAGGTGGTCACAAATAGCAATTTCCTAGGCGTCCAGCCTATTCAGCGGCTAGTGAACCTTCACAGTTTCCAGGATCGAGATTTGATCGACCTACTTATTCTGCGTCAGGCTAGAGTTCCAGGGCTATCGGTTCCTAGTCTAGGGGTGATTCCAGTCAGATGAGGCCATCTCCACCCACGATGCACTCAGTGTGGTAAGTTTCACGGTGAACAGTGCCATTTGGGTTCAGATGTGTGTTATACTTACGGTCATCAAGGCCACATTATGCGAGATTATCCGTCGACAAGATCTGCAGCTGGTTCTTCGCCATCGGTATGCCTTTCTGGGCAGGGTTCTTAGACATCAGCCGGCCGTGGTAGAGGCAGAGGTGAAGCATCTAGCTCGAGCGATCCTCAAAACCCCATCTATGCATTAGCGGGTTGACAGGATCTAGAGTCGTCACCTGATGTTGTTATAGGTATATTATTAATCTCATCCCATGTCGTGTATGCATTGCTAGATCCAGGCTCTACTTTATCATACCTCACTCCTTTTATTGCTAGTAAGTTTGGGATAGAACCTGAGAAGATTAGGCCTTTTGAGGTGTCTACACCTGTTGGAGACCGTTATAGCTAGACGAGTATACAGAATTGTGTAGTTATAATCTGTAATCATCATACCTTACCAGATTTGATTGAAGTGGATATGGTAGACTTTGATGTTATTATGGGTATGAATTGGTTGGCTTTCTATTATGCTAACGTTAGTTGTAGAACAAAGATGGTTCGGTTTCAGTTCCCAGGAGAGTCAGTTTTGGATTGGAAAGGTAATAGAGCGTCGTCAAGAGGTAGGTTTATTTCCTATCTCAAGGCAAGGAAGATGATCGCAAAGGGTTGTATTTATCACATTGTTCGAGTCCAAAATACATAAGTAAAACCACCGACCCTTCAGTCTGTTCCAGTGGTTAATGAATTCCCAGACGAACTTCCAAGCATTCCGCCAGAGCAGGAGATTGACTTTACTATTGATGTGCTACCAGATACTCGGCCTATATCTATTCCTCTTTATAGGATAACCCCTGCTGAGTTGAAGGAATTGAAAGAACAATTGAGAGATTTGCTCGAGAAGGGCTTTAGGCCTAGTACATCGCCGTGGGGAGCACCGGTGTTGAATGTAAGAAAGAAAGATGGATCGTTGTGGATGTGTATAGATTACAGACAGTTGAATAAGGTCACGATGAAGAACAAGTATCCGCTCCCAAGGATTGATGATTTCTTTGATCAGTTGCAGGGTGCCAAATGCTTTTCAAAGATAGACTTGAGGTCAGGTTATTATCAGGTCAGGGTCAGAGAGAAAGATATTTTGAAGACAACATTCAGGACCAGACATGGTCACTTCAAGCTCCTTGTGATGTCTTTTGGGTTGACTAATGTGCCAGCAGTATTCATGGATTTAATGAACAATATATTTAGACCCTTCTTAGATCTGTTCATGATTATTTTTATTGATGATATTCTAGTCTACTCTCAATCAGAGGCTAAGCATGAGGATCATTTGCATGCTATGCTCAGGGTTCATTACGATAAGAAGCTGCATACGAAGTTCTGTAAATGTGAGTTCTGGTTGAACTCTGTAGCTTTAATTAAGCATATTGTATTAGGTGAAGGCATCAGGGTTGACATCCAAAAGGTAGAGGCTGTGAAGACTTAGCCTAGACCCACATCACCGACGGAGGTTCATAGTTCTAGGGTTGGTAGGATATTACAGGAGATTTGTAGAGGGCTTCTCTTCTCTTTCAGCACCACTGATGAAGCTGACTCAGAAGGCAGCTAAGTTCCAGTGGACAGATGCTTGTGAGTGGAGTTTTCAGGAGTTGAAGAACAGACTGACTTCAACACTAGTTCTGGCACTTCAAGAGGGATTAGAGGGTTATACTATCTATTGTGACGCCCTGGCGTCGGATTGGGTTGTCTGTTGATGCAGCACGGTAAGGTTATTGCTTATGCTTCGAGGCAGCTGAGGAAGCAGGAGAAAAACTATCCGATCCATGACTTTGAGTTAGCTGCAGTGATTCATGCACTTAAGATTTGGAGACATTATTTATATGGTGCCTACATTGATTTTACACAGATTATAAGAGCCTTCAGTATATCTTTAAGCAGAAGGATTACGATGTTGATATTCTATACCATTCAGGGAAGGCGAATATAGTAATCGACGCCCTTAGCTGCAGATCTTTGGGTAGTTTGGCCTACTTACGAGCAGAGAAGAGGGAGTTAGCTCATGAGTGACCTTCAACAGTTAGCCAGCCTAGGAGTTCGATTATTGGACTCAGGCGATGCATGAGCCACAGTTCAGGATATAACGACATCATCCTTAGTAGCCGAGGTTAAGGAACACCAGTATGAGGATTCTTTCTTGATTCAGTATAGTTAGACAGCCTCACAGAAAAAGAAGTCACCTTTTGAGATTTTCAGAGATGGAGTTTTGAGGTATCGAGGCAGATTGTGTATTTCGAATGTTGCAGGATTATGTCAGCAGATTATGGCAGAAGCTCATTATTCCTACTACTCTATTCATCCAGGGTTGACGAAGATATACCATAATATCAGAGAGATATACTGGTGGAATGGTATGAAGAAGGATATAGCAGAGTTCGTGGCCCAATGCCCTAATTGACAACAGGTAAAGGTTGAGCATCAGAAGCCTGGTGGATTTTTGCAGGACATAGAGATTCCAATCTAGAAATAGGAGGCGATTAATGTGGATTTTATTACAGGCTTACCTCGTTCCCAATGCAGTTTTGATTCGATATATGTGATTGTTGATAGACTTACAAAGTCAACATATTTTCTACGTGTCAGGACTACTTAATCCGCTGAGGATTATGCAAAATTATATATTAAGGAGATAATGTGACTTTATGCTGTTCCAGTATTTATTATTTCAGGCAGAGGTGCACTGTTTACAGCTCACTTCTGGAGATCCTTCCAAAAGGGATTGGGGACACAGGTGAAACTTAGTACAATATTCTATCCCTAGACAGATGGGTAGGCTGAGCATACTATTCAGATGCTCGAGGATATGCTACGAGCATCTGTGATGGACTTTCAAGGTAGTTGGGATGATCATTTACCGCTTATTAAGTTTGCATATAATAATAGAGTTTGCATATAATCATAGCTACCATTCCAGTATCCAGATGGCCCCGTATGAGGTCTTATATGAGTGGAAGTGCAGATCTCCTATCAGATGGTTCGAGGCTAGAGAATCAAGGTTGATAGGGCTGAATTGGTCCAATAGGCAGTGGAGAAGGTTAAGCTCATTCAGGAGAGGTTCCTAGCAGCTCAGAGTCACTAGAAGTCTTATGCAGATGATAGACGACGAGACTTGGAGTTCCAGGTAGATGACTAGGTATTCTTGAAGGTTTCACCTATGAAGGGTGTCATGAGATTCGGTAAGAATGGCAAGCGGATCCCTAGGTACATCGGGCCGTACAGGATTATACGTAGAGTAGGACGAGTAGCCTATGAGCTAGACCTACCTTCAGACTTGGACTCTATACATCCGGTCTTCCATGTATCCATGCTGTGTAAGTGCTTCGGGGATCCTTCTAGAGTTGTACCCGCAAATGATGTCCAGATTACAGAGCAATTATTATATGAGGAAGTCCCTGTTGCTATTATAAATCACTAGGTTCTTAGGTTGCGAACCAAAGATGTAGCCTCTGTAAAACTACTCTGAAGGAATAATAAAGTAGAAGAGATGACATGGGAAGCCGAGGAAGATATGAAGTCTAGATATCCTCATTTATTTTCGACCCCAGAGCAAATGCAAAACATGACACCATCGTCTTCAGGTATGTATTATTTGTCCATTACTCTTGTGGATTGGGTGGGACCATTATTGTTATTGATTGTTATAGACCTGTGTGGCATTGTACTGTAATGTTGGGCTGTGTGGCGGGTTGGTAATGGTGTAATTATAGAAGAGACTCTACTTATATTTCTGTAGACTTCTAAAGGTTTTACATTAGAGGACGAATGTTTCTAGGGGGAGGGGGGGGGGGGGAGGAGGATGTTACACCCCGTACTTTTATACGTGAAACATCTTCATGAGTTGGTGGTTATAGATTTGGAGAGCGGAATTATCTTCAAGGCTTTATAAGGTTAGGCGTTCATCTTGAGCATATAAAGGTTTAAGTTCATGTTTGGTAGGTGTTGGAAGGATTATGGAATAAGCGAATCAAAGAGAATATGTTTCGTCGAAATTGCATTTTGGGAAGTGGAAATATGGACTGTATATTGGAAATACGGACCGTACTTGGGAATACGGACTGTTCTTGGGAATACGGTCCATACTACATTAGATAGAGAGGGTAATTTTTGGTTGGAAATTACGGCCCAAAAATACGGCCCAAAAATACGGACCGCATATATAAATATATACGACCAGTATAATTTGGCCGTATTTTATGTCCGGCCCAGCTTTTTTTTTTTATTATATATTTTGTATACTCCATATTTTATCTCATTTCCCTTGACCTATAACATTCTAGAAAACCCTCTCCAACATATCGAATCAATTCCTAAGTGAAATCAAGGATAAAAAGAGAAGATCAAGTGTCTAAAGTTAGCAAAGTGTTGTTGAAGCTTGTTTCTGCTTCTTGTAGAAGCTTTGGAGGATACGTCAAGGTGAAGTGAGCTTGGAATTGAAGTGATATTGATCTCCTAAGTTAAGAGTCCATCTTATTTCCATGTTTATGAGTTTATATGATGGTTATACTAAGTTTGGAGGGCAAGAAGTTGGAGGGAAGGTTCAAATATGAACTTGAGTTTATGTTGAGTATTAATCTAACTTGAGTCATGTTGTTAATGTGGTTTTGAGCTAAAATCTTGTTGTAAGGATAGTAGTTAGTGTTGAGATTGTATTGAGGATGTTATACTTGGCATAATTGGGAGAAGAAGGTTTATAAGTGTCGTCTACAAAGCGTATATTGGGCTGTTTTGATGAGAATCTTGGGGTGAGTAGTGATGTGAAATTAAAGAGACTTATATGAGGTTGTTGTTATGCTGTTGGCTGTCAGGTGTGCTGTAGTGACTATGGAGTTTGGAGTACTGGTCCGACAGATTCGTTGTGGGGTTGTGTTGACTACTTGAGTATGTTAAGGCTCACTTTCCTTTTTTTGGCATGATCCATATGAACAAAACGTAAACGTAACGCTACTCCATAATGATTCTACTGTTAGAAGCTAGAGATGTTCTATGTTAATTCATGTCCTTGTGATATTGTTCTTAGCAAGCTCCTCTCCAGATTTAGTGTGCTTCATAGAGTCACTTGTTGATGATAATCCTATCTCATAAAGATGTTCGGAGCTGTAACGACCTTATGTCACTCCGACAGATTCCGGATGCACTATATATATATATATATATATACATACTATGACCCCACATGCATTATTTACGCGTATACTTATATTATATCTATATGGGGTATGGGAAAGTTTACGATGTTATATACACAGTACCACCTGATCAGCTTGTTATATGGTGACAATTATGCCCACAGAGGCCGATATGATATGACGGGATGCCTACAGAGGCTTGACAGGCATTATATACGCATATATATATATATATATATATATATATATATATATATATATATATATATATATATATATATATTTATATATATATGTATGAATAGGTGTTATATATGCATATATACAATACTTATGCATATCATTGGCCCTCAGAGGCAGTTCAGATATACAGGTTGCATTCCTTCATCCGATTTACTTTCGTGTCTTCTTATGTTGCTTTCATGCCTTACATACTCAATACTATGTTCGTACTGACGCCCCTTTTGCACGGGGACATTGTGTTTCATGCCTGCAGGTTCAGGTAGACAGGTTGATGATCCGCCTCAGTAGGTTGCCGTCCAGCTGATGTACGAGCACTCCACTTGTATCGGAGTCGCTGTCGTGTTTTTGTACGTTATATATATATATATATATATATATCTTTGTTGTACATACGGGTATGGCGGGGCCCTGTCCCGACCTTGTTATGTCATGTGCTCTATTAGAGGCTTGTAGAAAGTTGTGATACAGTTAGACGTTGTATGGCCCCCTCGGCTTATATTTTGTTGTATAGTTGTCTATGGTGGCCTTGTCGGCTTGTACAGTTTTGCCCAGCATGGTTTTATATGTATGTCGTTTGGGCTTGCTCTTTTTCAGTACATTTCTTTTATGATCTAGTAGGTTGCCATCTGACGACCCTAGTGGACCACCTTTGTTTATGATTAGGATATGGAAGCACGAAAGCTATGCTCGGCAGGTAGGGCCCGGGTGCCCGTCATGGCCCTCCGGTTTGAGTTGTGACAGACACCTAAATCTACCTAAAAGATGACTTCTCCTTAAAGTCAAGAATGTTGGATCAATCATGTTCGGATTGAATATATGAAGCACATAAGCATGTAATCATTAATCACATAATCATATAAATAAAAAGAATCACGTCTTAAAACCTTTTTGCACCAAAGCCCTTCTAATCATTTGAACATGATTGTGCCAATTGTTAAGTCAAAACATTGCCCCCGTAATCATAATTTTGTTAATGATAATATTCCCTGAAGGGTTACAAAAGATGATTAAGTCGACAAGGGGCTATAAATATACAATAAAATAAATTAGCAAAAGTGGCCTCCAGTGGCTGATGATGATCCTCTGTCGGTCCGAGCCTTCTTGGCCTCTTGAAGGGTGGTCTGAATCCGTAGGGTCGACATCAGCAATAGGTCCATCAAATAGCCTTTTCCCCTAAAGGTCAGTAGCGTAGACTCATGCATTGCTTCCTTAATTCGGCTATTAAGTTCTTCCAAGCAATTGCTGACAATTCCCAACTCTTGAGTCAAACCGGCTATGGTGGTTTTTTCATGCTCTATCATCTCTAAGTATTTTGCATCCCTATCATCGGCTCTCCTTTGGTTCAGATGCATTCTAATTACAGCTTTGGAGTCCTTGTCTTGGACACAATGGTAGAGGTTGGGTCCGGGAGCGAGGGTTCCTTGCAAATGTGCCTCAACCAATCCTTGTAATCCTCATCACACCCTGGATGAAAACTATTTTGGCAATGGTCTCGGGACCCCATATCAGTCGGCTGTTCCACTCTCAGATGATCTTTCCAACATCTTGGATCTTGTCTTCCTTATAGTTGATCACATACTTATCCATGTTCCCTACTTGGGGTATCTCTTGTCTCTTTCAAAACTGTCTTAAGACTCTAGCAGGTGCATACGGGCGAATCCCTCGAATCCCCATGAGCGGTAAGAAAGGACATTTCCTACCTCCAACCACAACGCGCTTAGATATGAAGTCGGGGAACATCCATTATATGTTGTCCTCCCTTAGTCTCAAAAAGATGAAGGCCCACCCCTCTTTTGTTTGGTTTCTGAAGTTCGAACAATGGGACTTAAGGTCATCCTTCATATTTTGGTTATATACGACTTGATTGCCCAAATAGTCCCGTGATTGCCCGTCGTCCCTCCTGGAGGCTTCACTCACTCATGTTTCTTACTTTTCACTTTTCCCGACATTTTGATCTCCGTACCTTCCATCTACTCACTTTCTTTCCTTTCCAGATGTCATTACATTAAAACTCTCTAAGCCTAACACCGTAGTGAAAATAGCATCGGCACGTTGTAACATCCGTACCATATATTTTTTGTCACTTGAACTTCGTTACCGTTCGATTAATGCCTTCCATATACCGCAACGTTGGTTGCGGGATACACATTCCCGCCGATATAGCCACGTATGGGATATCATATGCATACGTACATATATAATTACTACCATCTCGCTTACAAAATATTTCCAAACGCTATTCAAACTCACCCTAATTCTAGAGCCGTGATGCACCTTCTTTCTTCACCGATCTAGTCCGCCTCGTCCTACGCGACCTCTTAAGGTGTCCAACCACTCCACATACTCCAATCTCCCTTAGGCTGCTCTAGCTTCTCATTTGCCTCTTATATCTAAATTTATAGGACTTTTTGTATACTTCCCAAGGGGTCACCCATCCTAGTATTTCTCTCACCCCAAGCTTAACCTCGAAACTCGATGAAATCCGGTGCGTTAATCGGTATAATCGTATCCACCTCACCGCATGACCTTCACCACATAATCTAAAGCAAGTTGAAGTCTTGACAGATTCCAAAACATTTTCGTAACGCATCTCCCTTCGAATTAGAAAGGGTCTCTTTACTTCTTCCACGACAATTACTATTTTGGCCTTTTTAATTCTCAATATTCACCTTTCATCTGTATATATGACTACTTTCCGTCCTAGATTTCTAGATTCCCAATGGTAGCGAACACACCTTGGTCGCCGTTACTTATAAATACTCGGTTATCGGCCTCTTTAGGTTTCCGCTCGTCACCATTAAATAATAATCTACAGCAAATGCACATACATAGAAAATTCCAATAAGGACTCATATACCTGTAGCCGATCGGTCTCTAGTCTGATCTGGTAGACTATAAGGTGAAGTATACTCCTCGTCATCATCTACCCACCATCCGCTCGTCTGGCCTTCATCATCTCTCTCATCTGAGTCCGAGGGATATAAATAACCGGGCAACTCCTAATTTACCGACGGCCAGGATAGAGGGCTAGAGCAATCCGTAACACTCACCGGGGAGGCTGGTCTGACGTAGTGCTCTACCATAGGAGCAACTGGTATGGCCTCGGGAATCTCCTCCTCCGATGTCCCAGACGAATACTCGAACGGATCTGTGTCATAACTGTCCTCCGGGGGGGGGGGGTCCTCCTCCCTGGGAGTCAAAAACTCTGGAGGAATCATTGCTGGGTCCTCCGAGGGGTCAGTCTCCATGGAATAACTAAGGCTCGTCCTGCTCGGTCCTGGAGCCTGGGGTCCTGGATCAACTCTGGGGGCCTTCTTAGAACTCCCACAAGCTACCTTATAGTCGTCTTGAAATCCTGAGTTAAAATTATATATATTCTATAATCTAGTCGTTGCCGGGGGCCTCAATTCACTGATTAACTCACTTTCTGGTTCTGCTCCTTACTTTCCGGTCTATGAAGCCTTGATTTACATACACTATTAATACAAATCATCCAATATCCTTTTCTTTGGTCACATACCGCACTCCTTTTTCCATAAGTATCTGCAATTCTCATCTACTTGTATCTACTACACCTTCTAACATTAGTGCCTTATTCCTTTATTCAACATCTTTTACGGTTTCTTTTCTCCTAAAGACCAATATACTACAAGCCCAGGGTGCTTCAATCTAATACTCGCTAATAAATGTAGGATGAAATATCACCTCATCTTTCTTCAATTTCTTAAAATTCTTATGTCCCACCTTATCGCTTAGTTCTACTACAACTTCTCGCATCCATCCTTGAGAAATCTCTCGGAGAGTACATAAACTTATAAGACTTAAAATTTAAAATTCTCACTTCAGAATCCATGTCCGAAATAAAAAATACATAAATGAAATCAACATCATCATTAGCATTACCATTGTCACTATATCATTCCTTGAAGGATCAACCATCGTAAGATGAAATCGACGATGTCACGGAGTCTCGAGAATCATGAACTTAGGTAGCACTGGAAATAGAATCGTTATCATCGCTATATCTCACCTCGAAGGAACGAGTAACATGAGGTGAGACCATCAACAACAAGTATGGTTAAGAGATTCATGGAATGGCTCAATAATCTCATAATGCGCTCAAATCATAGCTTCGGAGTTTCAAAAGAAGAGAATCATCATCATCGTCACAATCATCATAGAACATATTCCATTTAACATCATAAGAGTCTTTAAGAGTCATGAACTTCGAGCTTTTGAAAACAAGGCGGTTATGGAAACATTTATGGAATCATAACATAGGAATCATGCCTTTGGAAGAAAGGGACGAGCCTTAACATACCTTTTTGGTCGCCTTAACTTTAACTATTCAACGCTTGGCCTCCTGTGCTCGTAAATCTATATTCAAGAAAATTTATACTATTGTTAGACTCATCTTCATAGGCCCTCTCTTAAGCCCTCAAACTAACTCTTTTTAGAATCTCGAAATTTCGGCAGCATCTCCCCTGTTTATATGCCTAGCCCGAAATTATAATTCAGCAACCAACAACAACAACAACAACAACAACAACAACAACAACAACAACGACAATAACATCATTTCCAACACCAATATGTACCCCCACACGATGTTTCCCAATTTTCACAACCAACCAACTCGCTATACAATTATTTAACGACTTTATCTCCGTAAATAAACCAAAATTAACATTAATAATAGGAGATTCATACCTTATTCTTGTTAAAACAGGGATATCTTCAATATCCACCTTAAATCCACCACAAAACCATACTAGAATCACATCCATGCGTTTATCCGAGCTTTGATTAATACTCCGTCGCTTGAAAATTGCTCATTTTGTGATCCCCTCTCTCTCTCTCTCTTCAATTTTCTAGAAATTTCTGGGCAAATCTGGTGAAAAAAAAGGGGTTTTTACCCTTTATATAGGGTCAAATTCGGGGGGGGGGGGGAGGGGTTCACTGTAGCAATTTACTGTAGCACGCGTTTCTGCTCTGTCAGCTGAACTTGAAACATCTATAATTCTCTACTCCGATGTCCTTTCGATGAGCAGTCTATTGGGTTGAAAACTAGACTCGACGAACTTCATTTTAGGCTTTTGTTTCACCTTAAAACACTTCATATGCTAAGAGATATTCGTCTCCCAATTTGGACCAAAATTTTCACACAAACATTACCCATCCTTCCTCCAAAGTCGTACTACTTCATTTCTTCCACTTATTTCCTTATAAAACCTTCCGGTATACCTTATATACATTCTTCACTTATTAAATATACTTAATAATGCTTGGACCTTATATTCCAAAGTGGTTTTACTTAACCCTAACTCAACGTACTTATGTTTCAAATTTGATAAGTGCTTCTTCGAAGATACGGGGTGTAACAGATTGAGAGATCGAAAATAGGTGGGAAGGTCGAGAAGTGAACTTTCAGGTATGTTAAGGCTAGTCCCTTTCTTTCTAAAGGCATGATTATTTTTTTATGAACCCATATATGTTTTCCATAATATCGTTATTCCCAAAAGTTAGAAGTTCATGATTCTCATAGTTCATATGATGCTAAAGATAGATGTTTTCTATGATGATAATGATAATGATGATGATTCCATCCTAGAGATTCCAAAGCTTATGGATTTAATGCTATTATGAGATTATTGATCTTATTTCATGACTTTCTCGATTTTATTCCTTGTTGTTGATCTAGCCTTATGATAGTTGTCACTCCAAGGTGAGATATAGCGATGATGATCGATCCATAAAATAAATTAGAGGTTACCAACCTTACGACACTCAGATAAAGTGGCAACTGTTATTTGGGCTCTCCTGCATGCTACTTATATTATATATGTATATTATATATGTATGTATATAGAAGGGATATGGGAAAAAGGGCGAGGCGTTATGTACGCACAACCACTTGATCAGTTGGTATACTCGTCCCGGACGCGAGATGCCCAGACGTGGGATATATGGTTAAATGGATCGGGCCGTTCGTTCCGTGAATATATATATATATATATATATATATATATATATATATATATATATATATATATATATATATAATAATGATATGATATATGGATCAGGCTGCACATGCCGCAGCAATATAAAATATTTATGGATTGGGCTGCACGTTCCGCAACACAATTATTTATATATGTATGAAATTTTTATTTTTAAAAAGAAACCTAAGCATGCATGATATCCGCCTTAGGAGGCAATCAAATGTACAGGTTATCCTTATCTCATGTTATGTTTCATATTTCTTATTATGTTGTTATTCATGCCTTACATACTCAGTACATTATTCGTACTGTCGTCCCTTCTTGTGAATGCTGCGTTCATGCCTACAGGTTCAGGTAGTCAGCCAGACGACCCGGCCCAAAAGAGGTCTTCCCCTCAGCCACAGTCGGTGCGCTCCATTTGATCCGTAGCTGCGGACCTTCTTGGTATGCTATTTTGATATGTGCATATACGGGTTTGACGGGGCCTTATCCTATCTTTTCTATCGCTCGTATTCCATAGAGGTCTGTAGCTAGTAGTATCTAGTAGGATGTTGTGTAACTTTGTCAGCTCTTATTTTGTTGTACAACATATATAGCGGCCAAGTCGGCCTGCACTATTACCCTTAGCACATATGTTTATATATGTATCTATGCATGGATTGTGAGTTTTCGATGTTGAGTTTGTGGAAATTATTTTACAGAAGACGGTATAGCTCAGTTATAAGTTATATATAGGTCACTATGTTACTCAGTAAGATCTAAATACGAGTCAAGGGGTGTCTGGTCAGTAGTGGTCAGGCACTCGTCGCGGCTCATCGGCTTGGGTCGAGCCAAAAGTGGTATCAGAGCAGTTCTGTCCTAGGGTTATCTACATACCGTGTACAGTAGAGTCTTTTTTATGAGTGTGAAGCGCGCGACACTTATAAACAGGAGGCAGCAGGGCATTTAGGAATCATTGACCTTTCTTTCTATCTTAGATCGTGCACCGAGCCAAAGTCTAGAAAGATCATCTCCGACCCTCTTTTCCCGGGGTGTTGCGTATCGATAAAGATGAAGAGGTCGACTTGAGCAGCGGGGGGGGGGTGCAAGAAGGCCCCTAGGGTGGACTCTGGACCGCGGGTACCGGGACAAATTAAGAGGAGTCTTAGTTACTCCATTGAGATAGATGCTTCTGAGGATATTGAGACGATTCCCCCTGAGCCTGTGACTTCTATGGAGGAGGATCCATCAGAGGATAGTTATGAGACGGACCCGTCTGAGGGTTCGTATGAGACCCCGCAGGGGCAGAGACTCCCCGAGGGCCGCACCAGATTTGGCCTCTCTAGTTTCTCCTATAATTGAGCATTTCATCCGAGCAGCCACGAGTGTAAGTGTTACGGAGTATTCTAGCCCTCTGTCTTGGACTTCAGCTAATCAAGAGTTGCCAAAGTATTCATATCCTTCAGACTATGATGGGGAAAATGAGGATGGCCAGACCAGTAGATGGCAGGAGGATGATGAAAGAGATATTTCGCTTTACAGTCCCCCAGACAAGGATCAGGACAGGTCGACTACAGGTATATGGGTCTTTTATCGAAATTCCTTATGTTATGTGCGATTATTACAGGATATCATTTAATAGTTGATGAGTGGGAATTCTAAAGGAACCGATAACTGAAGTATTTATGGGTAACTGCGACTAAGACGTTTCTGCTACCATTAGGAACCACGGGATTGGGAATGGAAAGCAGTCGCGCGTGTTGACTTGGGGTTATGAAGAATTTTCTAAATATTGGGAGTCCCAAAGGTTACGATAGAATTTGTCCAATCAGGAGAGTAACGAACTTTCCTATCTTTGAAGAGATGCATTACAGAGTTTTATTTGGGTCTTCAATTAGAACTTCAAATCATTTTTTTAAGAAATGTGACAAAAGACCATGCAGCAGTAAAAAGGACGGGTGTGATCCTCATAAGAAGGTTTACCTTGATTTCTCAGACAGAGTTGGTGAAGGTCACCTGATAACAGAAAAAAATAAGAGCGATGTCAGCTTAGGAATAGAAAGGAAAGAGAAGTAGGCATTCGAGTGGGGGCCATTTATTAATTCTAATTGCCAGAGGCTCATAATTAGGACTTAGAAAGTATGTTAAGAAGTCATATAGGTTTAACCTTTAGACGTACGGGAATATGATAATTGAGGGAGAGTAGGAGCATATGATCCTTATGATTGAAATTTTAAATGATCGTGAGATATGAGATAGGCTAGCTAGGCAAGAAGAGAGGAGATGTATTAAAGCTACAGACTCAGGACAATTTTAAATAGCGTTGGGGGTACTTCGTAAGTGAGGTATTAGTAAACGACATAAACAATAACTCATGCGTGGTCATATTAACCAGTATGCGTGCCCTTATCATTGATATTACGATATGCTAAAGATATTGATGGAGCTGGGCATTGAAGTTAATGTAGCAAGTGCTACAAGGCCGATTGATATTGTTTTGTTTCAAATATTGAGGTTGGATAATCATGATGCAATGATATCAGGGAAAAGAAGGAAGTCTGTACACAAGAGTAAGAAGATTATGAGGTTATGAAAATAAGAGACGTGTAAGCGAGGGAAGTACGTTGCTAGTTAGGGCTAAATAAAGTTTTGAAAAAAGGTTTAGGACGACGGTAGAGGCGAACGATTTCTGACTCTTAAGGTATATTCGAGGGGATGAATGTGAAGTCATAATGACACGTTCATTGAGGAAGTGGAAAATCTTCCCCCTAAAAGACGACCTTAGAAATAGAAAGGATTCGTATATCTAACAAAATATTCTACGAAATTCCCGGGCCAATGCTATTAAATGGAAAATGAGAAAGAGCACTTTATGAGCTAGGGAAATTAAGAAAGACCCTGAAGGCGAAGGCAAGAAGAGTAGACTAATGAATTGGTTAAGGGAATTTGTGTAGCCATTGAGGACGAGAGGAAGGTTAATAAGCTAATAAGTCTGGTCAAAGGGCAAAACATTGATAACAGGAGACAAGAACCTTGATAAGGAGTACATAACTTCGATCATAAAGGAAATAGGATGAATATTCTAGGGATGTTCATAAATAGAAACTAGTTATTGCATCGAAAGTGGAGATAAGAAAGGGATGAAAGGAGGAAGAAAAATAGACATTTATGAGCGATTGTGAGTGGGAGAAGGATCTACAAGATATTGGAAGAATTATGACACTTGACTATGATACAACTACCCAGCAAAGGAAGACTATAAAATAGTGTGAGCTGGATGAATGAAAGAGCAGGTCATGGAAAGTAGCTGCAATAGTACATCGATTACAATAGTATAAAAAGAAGGAATCAGATTGTATAGGGAAGGGGACCAACCTTCAATAGCTAAAAAGGGTAAATAGAGGAAATAAGTACTTAAGGACTCTAATTATGGTGCAACTGATAAACTCAAAGAACAAGTAAGGTATGCCAGATTATAGGAAATACTTATCAAGTGAAAATCAAGTGAAGACTAAAGGTCCAAGCAGAATTTTAAAGGATGTAATAAAAGGATGGTCTACCTAATTAGAATGAAGCTGGCGGCAATGAAACCTTATGGAACAAGCAAAATAATGGTTCTGCGAGATATCTATGATTGAAAACTGCAGACAAAGGAAGAAGTAAGATGATTTGAATTCACGGCACGGTAAAAAGCCTGATCTACGTTTCAGCAAATTTCCAAATTTATTCCTAATTCATCAGCCAAACTGAGGATTAACAAGTTCGAGGATAAACGGAGAGAAAAAGAGCATTGAAGAAAGGATTCAGGATATTCTTGGAGTCAATACAAGAATTACCAATAGCCAGACCGAGCATAAAAAGCCTTGAAGAGGAAAATCGAGTAAAGTGTACGGGTAAAAGGGAATATCGGTGTTATACTGGCTTGAAGATAAAATACCACAAGAATCGACCCAGTTGCTACAGGAAAACAAGGGATACTATATTACTAGTTTTTGAGGTTATCCTTAAAGGGAAAAGAATTAGTTAAACTCCAAGAAAATGAAGGTATGGAAGTTCGGTAACGCGTAAAAAGAAAACAAAAAAGTGAAAGGATTAAGAACTTCTGACATACAAAAGTGGATAAAGGTATGTGGTAGGTACTGGGTAAACGAGCATATGAGGGTGTAAACGATGTAGATCAAAGAGACAACGAGAATGATAAAGTATGAAGAACTAGTAGATAAATAAGTGACAAGAAAAAGGGGATAGCCGTGAGTACGAGCATAAATCTAAGTCACAAGAGCAGTGTCACGACCCAACCGGAGGGCCATGGCGGGCACCTCTCATCGTACGTTCACATTCATATCCAGGTGAGCCACATGGCCTATACACAATTCTATGCCTCCATAATGCCATTTTCAACAGCTAAAACACCTTTATAATAACGTCAACAACTATGCCCATATACATATGCACAAGCCGACAAGGCTAACAAAATAATATACCTAAATATGAGCCGACAATGTAAAAGATATCTACTATACATGACTGTCTACGAGACTCTAAGAAGAGTATGAAACATCATCACAAGGACGGGACAGGGCCCCACCATGCCCATATATACACAAAATAATAGTACCCACAAATGCCAGTCCGATCAAATGGAGCTCCTCTATGCAACAACGAACAAGCAACATAGGTCAAGTCTATCTCCCCGTCCACCCGCGAGCATGACACAAATATCCACAAATAAAAGGACGTCAAGACAAATAATGTACTGAGTATGTAAAGCATAATCAATAACATAATGGAAGCATGAGAAATAACATAAGGTAGAGAAGTCATGGGATGAATGAGCCATTTATACCCCTAGCGGCGTTCACCATATTTACTTACCCTCTTTCTAATGGGAAACTTCCATGTCATACATTTTTATACATATAGTAGTATCATACCCGACCATAGAGGTTCAGTGTCTTACGTACCCGACCATAACAAGGTTCGGTGTTATACATACCTGGCCCTACCAAGGCTCAGTGTTATCCGTACCCAACTTCAAAAGGCGCGCGATAGATATTATACCCGCCATATAAAACTCGGTGTTCTTAATGATCATACTTTGATATATTTATATATATATATATATATATATATATATATATATATACGCATCCTCAACATCATCATCATCATCATTACTTTATTATATCCTTCCTTAGAGGATCAACTATTATCGGATGAGACCAATGGTATCGTGAGAATACCAAGAATCATGAGCCTTAGTGATTCTAAGAGTGAAGTCATCTTGGAAGATATTATGGAATTCACATGAAGGTATACAACGATGGGATCATGCCTTAAGAAAGAAGGGTGAGCCTTACATACCTCTTTGTCTTCTCAACTATGTAACGTTCACCGCCAAGGATTGAGAAATCAACATTTAAAAGGATTCATATCATGGTTAAGTCTTAACGACACTCTTGAATTTAAACTAGAGCAACTCATGAACTAACAAAAATTGGACAGCATTTCCCCTATTTCATCAACTTCCACCATATCACAAAACAACTCGCAAACAACCATAGTAACATCCCAACATCATAATCAAGTAGTCATATTCCATTAAGTCTCAAAATTCATTCTCATATTCAGCTAATATTAACAACTTCACCCCAATCCTTGCACAATTTCATACAACACTTTCTCGTCATCATTAAAGCCCTTCATAACAAGATTATATCCCTAGCATACTAAGAATCATGACTCAAGTTAGTTTTCTAATCAAAAATATCATAAAATCTACATTTGGACCTCATTTTCTACTTTTTTCTTTTACCCAAGTTACTTAACAACTAAGCATTCTTAGTAACAAGAAATAAGCATGAAAATAACCTTTTATCTCCTAAGAATGAGCTTTGGAGTAAGTTATCAACTTGTATGAAAACCTTAGCTTCAATACCCAAGAATTTCTTGAAGTCTACTAACATCTTGATTCTTGCCTCTTGATCTTTTATTTCTCTTGGATTTGTGTTGATATGGTGTGTGGAATATTCTAGAGCTCTCAAGAGTTTGGAGAAGATGGGAAATGAAAAATAGAACTTGGGTCATCTATTTATAACAAAAAAAATAAAGCTGCCAGACGAGATTATACGGACACTTATACAGTCCGTATAATACCACCAGTGATGACCCTTCACTGTAACTGTTATACGGACCCTTATACGGACCGTATAAGTGGTCGTATAACTCACCTTTTCCAAAATTGTTTTCGTTGCTTCACTTGATCTCAAATCCTTGTGGAACCTTATTTGCACTTATATAACACTTCATTAACCATACAATCGGCCCTATAGCAGTCCCTCAAGACATTACTAAATAAATGTTAGCTCAATTATTGCGAAAACCTTTCCAAACATGACTTACATCTCACTTCCTTCAACAAACTTAGTTTCACATATTCATATGACTTCAAAATCCTACGGTACGCACTTTAAGCTATCTAATACTTTCCTTAACCTTGTAAGGACTTCATATTCACCTTAGTCTCGCATTAGTCTACTCACAATGCAACAAATCCGAAATCTCAGAGATATAACATTCTTCCCCCTTTAGAAACATTCGTCCTTAAATGTTAGACTTTTGGGGATTCTACAAAAATTTCACCAGAGTTTCCCCTGTAATATGGCACTACCATCCTATCATAGCAACCCAAAATATATCGCCTCACAGGGCTACAATAACAACATCAATAACCATGGCCATACATGACCAAGAAAGCATTTCATACCTGGGGACGATGGCGTCTTTGCCTGAGTTTCCTCTGGGGCTGGAAATAAATGTGGGTACCTGAACTTCATGTCTTCTTCTGCTTCCCAGGTCGTTTCCTCCCTATTATTATTTCTCCATAAGACTTTAACTGAAGCTGCATCTTTGTTTTTGAGTCTCCGTACTTGCCTATCTAGGATGGCAATGGGAACTTCTTTGTCGGATAATTTCTTGGTGACATGAACATCATCTACCGGTACAATTCTAGAAGGATCCCCAATGCACTTACGAAGCATCGAGACATGGAAGACCGAATGGACGGGCTCTAAATCTGAAGGTAGATCTAATTCATAAGACACTTGGCCTACCTTGCGTACAATCTCATAAGGTCCAATGTACCGGTGACTAAGCTTGCCCTTTTTGCCAAATCTCATGACACCCTTCATTGGCGACACCTTCAAAAATACCTAATCTTTCACTTGGAACTATAAGTCCATTCGACGATTTTGGGCATAGGATTTCTAACGACTCTGAGCTGTTAATAATCGATCCTGTATGAGCTTAACCTTTTCTATAACCTTTTTACGGACCAAGTCGTCCCATCAATTTAGTCTCTTCCACTCGAACCACCCAATTGCTTTATCCGCACTCGCGCCCATATAAATCCTCATACGGGGCCATTTGATTACTGGAATGATAACTATTGTTATAAGAAAATTCAATAAGTAGGGGCGGTCATCCCAACTACCTCCAAAATCCAATACATATGCTCGTAGCATATCCTCGAAGTCTAAATGGTACGCCTCGGTTGCTCGTCGATCTCCGTGGATAAAATGTCGTACTAAGACTCACCTGAGTCCCCAAACCTTCTTGAAAAGATTTCCAGAAATTGTTTGTACCCTGTGTCCCTCTATCGGAAATAGCTAATGCGGAACACCGTAGTCGTACTATTCTCCGACATGCTTTTGCATAATCTTTCGCTACATATGTAGTTCTGACGGGTAGGATATGAGCTGACTTCGTAAGTCTATCCACAATTACCCATATAAAATCATATTTGTACTTAGAACGAGGTAAGCCTGCGATGAAATCCATATTTATCACTTCTCATTTCCAAGTCGGAATATCCATAGCTTGCAACAATCCACCAGGCTTTTGGTGTTAAATTTTCACTTGCTGACAATTAGGACATTGAGCCACGAACTCCGCTATGTCTTTCTTCATTCCATTCCACCAATATATGGATTTAAGATCATGATACATTTTCGTTGCTCTGGGGTGAACAAAATAATAGGAACAATGGGCTTCTCTCAATATTTGGTGGCGTAATCCTGCAACATCAGGAACACATAACCTTCGACATCGGAGAACTCCATCTCAAGAAATCTCAAAAGATGACTTCTTCTTCTGAGGAAGTGTATTTCTGTAATGAACTAGCATGGGATACTCATACAAGCACTCTTTCACTTCAACCACTAGTGACGAAGCAGCTGAAATCTGAATGGTAGCTCCCATATCGCCGAATCGATTACCCGGACTCCTAGGCTAGCTTACTGCTGAAGCTCACGGGCTAACTCTCTGTTCTTTGGCTGAACATCACATAAACTTCCCATAGATCTACGACTGAGAGCATTAGCCATAACGTTCGCCTTCCTGGGATGGTATAGGATGTTAACATCATAATCGTTTAACAACTCCAACCATCGCCGTTGTCATAAATTCAATTCTTTCTGCTTGAAAATATACTGAAGGCTCTTGTGATCCATATAGATATCCATATAGACACCATTCAAATAATGTCTCCATATCTTCATTGCATGAATCACCGCAGCCAACTCAATATCATGGGTTGGATAATTTTCTCATGTTTTCGTAATTGCCTTGAAGCATAAGCAATCACCTTACCATGCTGCATCAACACACATCCTAACCCAACGCCTGAAGTATTGCAATAGATGACATAGGCTTCCAATCCCTCTGGAAGTGTTAGGATCGGAGCCGAAGTTAATCTATTATTTAACTCTTGAAAACTATGTTCATAAGCATCCGTCCATTGGAATTTAGCTGATTTCTAAGTTAGCTTTGTCAATGATGCAGAAATAGAAGAAAAGCCTTCTACCAATCTTCTGTAGTAACCTACCAAGCCCATAAAACTATGAACCTCCGTAGCTATTGTAGGCCTTGGCCAAGTCTTCACAGCCTCGATCTTTTGGGTATCTACCCGAATACCATCAATTGAAATAATGTGTCACAAAAAGGTCACCGAATTCAACCAGAACTCGCACTTTGAAAATTTTGCAAATAGCTCTTGAGTTTGGAGAACTCTAAGGACACTACGCAAATGATCCGCATGTTCTGTCTCGGACCGAGAATATACTAGGATATCATCAATGAACACAATCACAAATAAATCTAGGAAATGCCTGAACACATTATTCATCAAATCCATGTATACTGCCAGTGCATTGTTTAGCCCAAATGACATTACCGGGAACTCGAAATGACCATATCTTGTTCTGAAGGCCGTCTTAGGGATACTTCCTCTCTAACTCTCACCTGATGATACCCGGAACGCAAGTATATCTTTGAAAACCATTTGACACCTTGCAATTGAGCAAATAAATCGTCAATCTGTGGGAGCGAATATTTATTCTTGACCGTCACCTTATTCAGTTGCCGATAGTCAATGCACATTTTCAAGGAGCCATCTTTCTTCTTCACGAACAACACGGGTGCTCCCTACGGGGATGAACTAGGCCTTATGAAGCCTTTCTCAAACAAGTACTCCAATTGCTCCTTTAACTCTTTCAACTCTGCGGGAGCCATTCTATAAGGAGGAATAGATATGGGTTTAGTATCCGGTAGCACATCAATAGCAAAGTCAATCTCTCACTCTGGGGAAGACCTGGAAGCTCATCCGGGAATACGTCCAGAAACTCATTCACTACTGGGACAAACAAAAGAGCCGATGATTTGGCTTCTATATCTTGAACCCGGACTAAATGATAAATAAAACCTTTAGCAATAATTTTTCTCGCCTTGAGATAGGAAATAAACCTACCTCTCGGAGACGCTGTATTACCTTTCCATTCCAAAATTGGTTCTCTCAGAAACTGGAAGCGAACCATTTTTGTTCTGCAATCGACATTAGCATATCAAGAAGCTAACCAATCTATGCCCAAAATAACATCAAAGTCCACCATTTTCAACTCATGGAAATCAGCCATAGTACGATGATCACAAATCACAACTACACAATTTCTATATTCTCGACTAGCTATTACCGGTTCACCAATGGGTGTCGATACCTCGAAAGGTTTGATTGACTCTGGTTTGAACCCAAATCAACCCGCAATATATGGATTAACATACGACAATGTGGAAATCGAGATCTATCAATACATATACATCAAGAGAAGATACCGATAATATACCTGTGACGACATAAGGGGAGGACTCAAGATCCTGCCATCTAGCCAAAGCATAAATACGGTGTTGAGGACCATTAGTACTGGGAGCTCCTCCTCTACCTCTACCATGGCTGACTGGTGCAAGTGATCTATGCCCTAGAGGGCGTATAGATGATAAAGACCCGGCTACCGACCCTGAAGGATGGACCCTACCCCTACCACCAATCGAGGGGCAGTCACGCATGATATGGCCTTGCTGACCACATGTATAGCAAACATCTGAACCTATTCGTCACTGGCCCCAATGAAACTTCTCGCACTAGGAACATCATGGCATGGGTGCCCTCACCTGACCCGAGTCGCCTCTGTAATGAGAACCTGAAGCTCTAAAACTCTGACTTGGCCCAGAGTGAGTAGATCTATCAAATCTCTAGCCTGTAAACCATGGAGGTGCACTAGTCATAGAATGGCCTGAATGCATAGAAAACTACAATCTTTGCCCCCCTCTAAACTAACTAGCCAAACCCGAAGATCTAGCCCTCTTGTTATAACCTCTGTCAAGCTCACGCTCACCTCTTTACGGTTGTTAACTTTCCTCCAAATCCTTGGCATGGGCTTGAATGCGAGAAATATCCATATTATCTGGAAGGGACGCAGTCAAGGACTTATCCATCAAATATTCCCCTAGGCCTCTCACAAATTGGTGCACTCGATCACCCATATCTGCTAACATGGCCAGAGCATACCTAGCCAAAGAATTGAAGTGGAGACTATACTCTAAAGCGCTCATGCTTCCTTGCCTAAGATTCAAGAAGTTATCGGCTCTACCCCACCGAACCTCTGGGGGCAAGTAATGTCGTAGAAAAGCATCAATAAATTCTTGCCATACCGGGGGAGGTGCATTAACTCCCCTAGAAGACAACCACACTGTCACACCCCGACTTTACTAGGGTGTGATGGGCACCCGACCCTATATTCGGAGCCGAGCGAACCCTCGGACTCTTAGTACACACATGTTCTCTTGGATTCATAGGACAAAGTAAAGTAAAATACATAGTAAATTTTTTTTTTCAAAATCTTTTCGTCATTTCTCAAATAGACGCGCGCTTTGTAAATAAGAGGGCTCCGTAAAATAAAAACACATCAACCCGATTGGAACTCGTTTTTAGGCTGACACTCTAGACCCACGACTCGTCCGCAAAGTCTCTAACCGTAATCATAGACCATAGCACATATATCTTTGACTCAAACAACTCTCCAGGGTGAGTGGAGCTTGCCAACATTGCTGGAACATCTTCTATACTGACTTCTACTCGTCTGGGGGTACCTGCGCGGCATGAAACGCAGCGCCCACAAGAAGGGGCGTCAGTACGAACAATGTACTGAGTATGTGAGGCATGAATAATAACATAGTAAGAAATGTATACATGGATAATAACCGCATAGAAACATAGAACATGTCATGTCAAGTTTGTGACTCGTACATAGGAATCATATATTGCATAGAGAACATAGAACATATCATAGGATAGCGAGTAACCCGTGCATATGAGTGCCCCGGGCGGATGCCATGCATGCTTACTTGGTCATATCAGTCATAGTACCGCACGAGGCGGCTCGCCCACATAGCGCCGAATACTCCGGCTACGCCATAAATCCCGCGTCCGGCATCCCGCGTCCGGATGATAAGCCACCGACCGTGTGGCAATGAAACATAGTTTCCTTCCCAATTCCCAAGTATGCATAGTTCCCATCCCCCCAACCCATGTTCATATTTAGCATGCGGGGAGCCCAAGGAAAATCATGTACTTGTCGGAGTGACGTAAGGTCGGAAACCTCCGATCGCATTATGGAATAATCATGGTCGCTTTGTCTCACCTTGAAAGAACGATAATCATAAGGCGAGACTATCAACATAGAACATGTCATAGCATATCGGGTCATTGATATAGCATACCTGACACCATCATTGTCATCATAGAATCATAGTTGTCATAGAATCATAGTCATCATAGAATCGTGGCCATCATAGGATCATAGTCATCATAGAATCATAGGCATCATAGAATCATTGTCATCATAGAGTCATAGTCATCATAGAACCATAGCCATCATAGAATCATAGTCCCCATAGGATCATAGTCCCCATGGAATCATAGACATCATAGGATCATAGACATCATAGAATTATAGTCGTTGTTTAAGTCATAAAAACTGGCAATATTGTAAAACTTAGTTTTTAAAGAAAAATGTATATTTTGGAAAACACTTGTAAACTTTTAGTAAAGAAAATCATACCTTGGGGTCGAGGGTTTAGTTAAAAACAACTTTTAATTTGATAATAGGAATGATAACCAAAAACTTTTATTAGCTATAGCATGGAAATAAGCTTAATGAGCTAATAGGACGGGGTTCGAAATAGTGGGCCCGCCTCGGTCGAATGAGGCGGCGTGGACAATTTACGTATAATACGTTTCATAATGTTGCTTATGGAAGTCTTAGGGTGATCGGGTCTTATTCTTGCAAGTTCTAGGGTGTTTCGATCTTTCTTTCACTATTCAAGCACTTTTGGTTCAATGCCACTGAATGAATAGTAACTATTTTTCAATCTCGGATTTCTAGAGTTAGGGAAGTCCCCGAGACACGTATTCAAGCCTATAACATCTAAGACATGCCAAAGAAAGAAAGTGAGGCCTTACATACCTTTTTCCGCTTCTTACGCTCCTCCAAATTCAAGCTCCAAATCCGCCAAAATCTACAAATGGTCGCATTTACCAAACCTTAGTTTGAGGCATTTATAAGTTGATTCTTTAAAGCAACACTTTGTCACCGCCGAAATTTCGGCAGCATTTCTCGTAAATACATCGTCCCGAGAATATGGCTCGGCCCAATTCAACAACAACAACCCGAGAATGGAACTCGGCCACAATATCAACAATAAAACTACAATAGCATCTCCAAACATATTCAATTTAATTCAATAACATTTCATTCGCCTTCAAATGAACTACGTACATTCAATCTCACATTATTGATCGTTCGTTCAAATATTATTCCGAAGCCATTCAAATACGATTTAGAAGCATTCCAAGCAATCCATACATCATTCAAAGTAACCATCCATTACCCCATGGAACCCGAAACCATCAATTTCCATAGAGACAACAATAATACATTTCTTTCCTCAAAATTCATCGACGATACTAATAATCCACTCCTTAACAACATTGTTTCCATAAATTCAAGAAAACATATTCAAATCATATTACGTTCCAAATCAGCCCATAACCATCACAACTTCCATTTGAATCATCAAACTTTCATTTTCACTACATAGAATCCATCACAACAACAACTAAAATACTAACTATCATTACTTCATTTTTTCTACACCATGGCAGCCCACTCACGGCCACACACCATACATACATATTTCATGAATTTCATATAATTCTACATACCACAATCATCAAACTTCCGTTTCCAATATAAATTCCATAACAACAACAACAAGAATTCTACATAAAAATTAATTAACCTTGCCTACACACCACACCTACTATTTCTATAATTTTCATTCAACTCAACTTGCTCCAACACACGTAAACCTTCCATAATACATAGAAGAAGAAAAATTCTCACCTTTTCTTCAATTTCTTCACTTGGCTAGAACCTTGAACTTGCCATAAGGGATGGTTTTCTTGCTCCAACAATTGCACCACATTAAAGAGCATCCTTGACTTGGTAGAAATACTTGAAGAACATAATTTTTGAACCAAAGGATTGAAGGCTTGAATTTTTTTTTTTTTTTTCTTTTTCATGCCTTGGCCGAATGGCCTTGGCACTTGTTCTTCATCTTTTTCTTCTTGCTTTTCTCTTGAATGAACATACATATATATATATCCTCAAGCATGTGAGGGGCACATGCCCCTCTCTCAATTTCTCTAGATTATTCTCTCTTTTTCTTGAATTTTTTTCCAAATTAAAAGATGACTTATTTGTCATCTTTTCTATTCTTTTTTTGTCACATGATCCATATGCCTTTCTTGGGACTTTCATGAAACTCATGTGAAATTCCCGTTTACCCCTCGACTTTTCTCAATATTACCATTTTGTCCCTAACCTTCCGCATTATTTCCACGGCCCATTTTGCGAATTTCTCTTTTTGCCCTTAGCCTCTCACAATATTTCCATACTAATAATAGTCATAAATAATATTCACGACAACTCGTACATTAAAATAATTTTTGAAGATGGTCTCGCCCTTAACTTTCCACGACGACCTTGGAATTTCCAAACGTGCAATATACGGGCTATAACACACACCATATACCAATGAACCGCAACATCCCGCAATCTATACGATGCTAACTCTATCGATTTCACGTTGGAAGCATGCATTAACCGAAGTGTCCTTAATATTCCATCAATAAAGTTTTGAGGGTCCTCATCCGGCTTTGACCCGAAGAACTTCGGAGGGTTCAAGCTAATAAAATTCACGGGCTCTTGCACTAACCGCCCCATCACCGTGACCCATACCTTGCCGCTGGGCCTGAGCGGCAACCAATTGAGTCAACAATTGAATTGCCTCTTTCATATCTTGGCCCGAAACCTCTGGTGGGGGTGCTGGAGCTGGGGCTGAGACTCCCTCATGGTCCTTAAAAATAGGCAATGAGTGAGAGGACTGAGATTGAACCTCATTTTGGGACTCACCTTCCTCTATAACCGTTGGCGGTACTCTTTCAGCCCGCTTTTCTGCCACTGTCTTGCCCTTTTGGGCTGCCGTAGCTTTCTTCTTTACAGGCATTTTTGAAATACATAACACACGGTTAAGGAAAGGAAAATCCTTATATCATGTATCTATCACACGATCTACGAAGAAAGAAGGTCATTCATTCCTAAAAATGCCCACAACCTCCTGTTTATAAGTGTGGCGCACAACACACCCATAAACAAGACTCTACTTGACACGACTCGTAGACACACCGTAGGATGCAACTGCTCTGATACTACTTTTGTCACGTCCCAACTGGAGGGCCATGACCGGCACCTCTCATCGTACGTTCACATTCATATCTAGGTGAGCCACATGGCTTATTCACAATTCTATGCCTCGATAATGCCATTTTCAACGGCTAAAACACCTTTATAACAACGTCAACAACTATGCCCATATACATATACACAAGCCGACAAGGCTAACCAAATAATACACCAAAATATGAGCCGTCAATGCAAAAGACATCTACTATACATGAATGTCTACGAGCCTCTAAGAAGAGTATGAAACATCATCACAAGGACGGGATAGGGCCCTGCCATGCCCATATATACACAAAATAATAGTACCCATAGCTGCAGCTCCAGATCAAACGGAGCTCCTCTATGCAGTCTCTTAACAAGCAGTCTATGGGTCAAGTCTATCTCCCTATCCACCTACGGGCATGATGAGTGTCCACAAACAAAAGGACGTCAGTACGAATAATGTACTGAGTATGTAAATTATAATAAATAACATAATGGAAGCATGAGAAATAACATAATTCATGGGATGAAAGAGCCATTAATACCCCTAGCGACGTTCATCATATTTACTTACCCTCTTTCTAATGGGAAACTTTCATTTCATACATTTATACATATAGTAGTATCATACCCTACCATAGAAGTTCGGTGTCTTACGTACTCGACCATAACAAGGTTCGGTGTTATACATACCTGGCCCTATCAAGGCTCAGTGTTATTCGTACCCAACTGCAGTGGTGCGCGCGCGATAGATATCATACCCGGCCATATAAGCTCGGTATTCTTAATAATCATACTTTGATAGACATATATATATATATATATATATATATACATATATATATATATAGGTACATACGTATCCTCAACATCATCATCATCATGATTACTTTATTATATCCTTACTTAGGGGATCAACTATTATAGGATGAGACCAATGGTATCATGAGAATATCAAGAATCATGAGCCTTAGTGACTCTAAGAATGAAGTCATCTTGGAAGACATTATGGAATTCACATGAACGTATACAATGATGGGTTCATGCCTTAAGAAAGAAGGGTTAGCCTTACATACCTCTTTGTCATCTCAACTATCTAACGTTCACCGCCAAGGCTTGAGAAATCTATATTTAAAAGGATTCATACAATGGTTAAGTCTTAACGACACTCTTGAATTCAAACAAGCGCAACTCATGAACTAACAAAAATTGGGCAGCATTTCCCTTTTTTCATCGACTTCCACCATATTGCAAAATACCATAGTAACGTCCCCAACATCATAATCAAGTAGTCATATTCCATTAAGTCTCAAAATTCATTCTCATATTCAACTAATATCAACAACTTCACCCTAACCCTTGCGCAATTTCATACAACACTTCCTCGTCATCATTAATACCCTTCATAACAAGATTATATCCCTAGCATACTAATAATCATGACTCAAGTTAGTTTACTACTCAAAAATATCATAAAATCTACATTTGGACCTCATTTTCTACTTTCTTCTTTCACCCAAGTTATTCAACAACTAAGCATTCTTAGTAACATGAAATAAGCATGAAGACTAACCTTTTATCTCCTAAGAATGAGCTTTGGAGTAAGTTATCATCTTGTATGAAAACCCTAGCTTCAATACCCCAGAATTTCTTGAAGTCTACTAACCCTGGCAAGTCTTCCAACACATGGACATCTTGATTCTTGCCTCTTGATATTTTATTTCTCTTGGATTTGTTTTGATATGGTGTGTGAAATATTCTAGAGCTCTCAAGAGTTGTGGAGAAGATGGGAAATGAAAGATAGAACTTGGGTCATCTATTTATAACAAAAAATAAATAAAGCTGCCCGACGAGATTATACGAACACTTATACAGTCCGTATAATTTTATATGTTCCGTATAAGTGACCGTATAATACCACCAGTGATGACCCTTCACTGTAATTGTTATACGGACCCTTATACGGACCGTATAAGTGGTCGCATAACTCACCTTTTCCAAAAAAAAATTTATTGCTTAGCTTGATCTCAAATCCTTGTGGAACATTGTTGGCAGTTATATAACACTTCATTAACCATACAATAGGCCTTATAGCAGCCCCTCAAGATATTACTAAATAAATGTTAGCTCAATTATAGCGAAAACCTTTCCAAACATGACTTACATCTCACTTCCTTTAACAAACTTCGTTTCACAAATTCATATGACTTCAAAATCCTACGGTACACATTTTAAGCTATCTAATACTTTCCTTAACGTCGTAAGTACTTCATATTCACCTCAGGCTCGCATTTGTCTACTCACAATGCAACAAATCCGAAATCTCCAAGATGTAACAAGAAGGAGAATAATATTCAAGAATTGATTGGGCAACAAATGCAGTGAACTCGAGAATACACCCATTGGTGGTAAAACAATAGTAATCAAGAGATGCCAAAGGAGTTGTGAAGGTATGAATATAGAGTCTACATGGGCGTAGCACGAGAAAGGACTGTACATGCTAAGAAGAAACCATGTTATTGCTCATAAAAAGAAACCAAGGAATCCAAAAAAGACTAATCATGAGGAATTAAGGCACTTCAGAGTAACGGATTATCAAATGCTA
>NW_026726715.1:0-38801 GCF_029784015.1 Lycium ferocissimum | reverse complement strand
AATCAACGCTCGAGTATCAAACGACAGTCATGTCAAATCCGTTCTAAATGCCATTAGGACTACGTTAAAGAGAATCTTAGGGATCGTAGACATGTATCAAACCAATCCGAGATTGCTAGTGAAAGTTACGGACATTATTAGTCATAGAACCCTCTACGAACGTATCGAAGCGATCCGGTTCCGTCTATGAAAGTTACGGACATTATTCAACATAGACTCCTTTAGGAACAAGAACTCTTTATGCAACATTTAATATCCAATCATACAAAAGACACAAGGACCATAGCTCGACTATATTAGGAATGCTAACATCAAGAAGTGAATAAGAATCGTAGACATGCTCGGATCTTATGAATAGAGTTACCCCAAGGCTCGTATCATATCTTACTTACATCTAAGACATGCCAAAAGAAAGAAAGGATAAGCTTTACATACCTCGTTCGCTTCCTAAGCTAATCCGAACTTAAGTCTCGGGCTCTCCAAGAGCTACAATAACGTCATTAAACACCAAACATTAGCTTTAAGTACTTAGGGATTCAATCCCAAGCCATCACTTTATTTACAGAAATTTGGGCAAAGATTTCCCCTATAAATTCAACAAACCCCGAGAATTCAACCTCGGCCAATATCATCAACAACAATACCAACAACCACACCAACAACATCAATAAGTAACTCCAAACGTATTCTAACATTAGTAACTCCTTTCTACATAATTCGACAACATTCCAATTACTTTCAGTTCAACCACATACAATCAAGCCAATATCAATGCTCACACGTTTAAGTACTAACCCGAGATCATTCAAACGAGATTCAAGAGTACTTCAAATAATCCGCACAACATTCCAAATGGCCCAACCAATATACCATGCAACCCAAAACCTTCCAAGTTCAAGAAAACAACAACAACACATTCCGTTCTTCCAAATTCATAAACTATACCAACAATCCACACGTTAACCACATCATTCTCATAAAAACAAGAAATCATATCAAAATCACGTTAGCTTCTAAAACAGGCCACCCACAACAATTACAACTTCAATTTGAACCATCAAACCTTCATTTTCATCATGGAATCTACAACAACAACAACCAAAAATACTAAATAAATTTAATTCATTCTTCCTACACAAACAACCCATACACACGGCTCAACATCAACATACTTAGTTTCATGGATTTCATCCTTTTCCACACACTATAATACGTCCAAGCTGTCACACCCTGATTTTACTAGGGTGTGATAGGCACCCGACCCCACATTCGGAGCCGAGCGAACCCACTGATTCTTATTACATACATAAACTCTCGGACTCTAAATCAGATAAAAATGATAAGTACAACAAATATTTTGGGAATATCCTTTGTAGTTTATAAATCAACAGAATCTATAATCATATGGAATCTAATACAAAATGACACGTCGGCTGATGGAGCCGCTCACAACTGACATCCAGAACCCACAACTCGTCTCGCAAAGTCTCCTAACGTATAATCGAACACATAACATGCATAATCGGACTCGGCGGCACTCCGAGCAAATGGAGCTTGCCAACGCCGCCGGAACATCTCCTACAAAGCCTCGTACTCATCCGGTGTACCGCGCGTATGAAACGCGCCCCCCGAAGAACGGGGGTCGGTACGGAATATGTACCGAGTATGTAAAGCATAGAGATCAACAAATAGAATTACAACTAAACGAGAGATATGCGAACATAAAAGTAATAACCGAGTATCGAAATGCTTACTCATAAAATATAAACAGATGCATAGCAGAAAACATGCCATAGCCGGCCCTTATCATGGGACTCGGCAACAGAAAGTGGTCGCCCCCTGACGCTGGCGCCACAACATATCAGATCGTATCAGAATGTGCACATATCATAGCATATCAGATGGCCATATCATATCATATCATATCAGAGTGTGTACATGGCACATCATACACCACAACCCATGTATATATACCACCCGCCCCCACCGAGGGCACGGCGAACAATGCAAGGAATACGCGTGATAACATATCTTGGCCGGCTCACCGAAGGAAGCATCGAGGCATCCACGAACGGAGTAGTGAGAAACAAAATGCAATATAAAATATTTACAAAGACTCGACAATGAATAATCCGAGCGGCAAGTCATTTAGGAACGAAATCGGACGATAGTCATAGCACGTACCTTTCGAACGCCGCGGAACCGTATAAAATTTAAAACTTTTGGGATTATTTGCATATCAAAATATAAAACATTTACAAAATTCGATGGCATAATTCGGATAGCGGATCTTGTAACGAACATTTGACAATAATCAAAGCATAAGTCTTTCGGACATCGAATATTTCGTGTCGGAATAATTTTTTTTTTCTGAAGTAGTTTCAAATCTCAGAGTAGGTCATATAATTCACATAAATAATTATAACAGTTATTCTTTGAAAATTAGAAAGGTAGCTAAAAGTTTCCCTTAATTTTCATTTTTAAAGGAGATCAAACGGATTATCAACACAAAGTTCGGAAATAGTGGGTCCGCCTCGGGTCAAGTAAGGTGGCGTACCCAAACGGCGCATTTTAAACCCTATGATGTCATTTATGAAAGGTATAAGATAATCGGATTTCATATGTACAAGTTCTAGATACTTGGATGACTTGTTGAAACAATCGCGACATAAGTAATTCAATTCTACTGAATGGAAAAGGGGCGTTTTTGGACGTGAATTCCGAGGAGTAGAGTTATCCCTGAGGTCCAAATTCAAACCTAGTACCTCTAAGACATGCCAAAAGAAAGAATGGGAGAGCTTTACATACCTTTCTTGTCCTTTACGCTTGCCAAAATCCAAATCCCGTTTCGTCCAAAACCTACAAATGGTCACATTTACCAATTGACTATTCACAAGTCTTAAAATTTCAATCTTAACCAATACTTGTCTATAAAAATTTGGCAGCATCTCCCCATATATACAACATCCCGAGATTTAACTCGGCTCAAATATCAACAACCATACCAAACAACAATAACAATAATCATCAACGATCGATTTGAACGCATTCTAACATGAATTATCTCCTTTTCCAAATAAGACAACAACTCCCAATCCAACTTTACGCTTTCAAATCAATATCAACATTTCCATATTCATATACTAATTTAAGATCATTCAAACATAGGCCAAGAATATTCCAAGTCATATATCCAATATTCAACAATTCCATCAATTCCATATTCCACCCAAAATTCCTACATATGCAACAAAACCATCACCATACATTTTCTACTTACAAATTCATAATCAACAACAACAATCCACACTTTAACAACCATTTCCATAATATCATAAAATCATACTAAAATGACATAATCTTCTACAATCAATTTCAATGCCAACTTAAACCATTTAACCTTCATTACATCATAAGGATCACTACAACACCAACAATTATTCATAATATTTCCAGCTCCAAAATATTCCATAGAATAGCCCACACATTATTTTCCAAATTTTCCAACCAACCAATTGCGATATAACTATTTCATAATTTTTATTTCCGTAACGAAGTCGAAATTAATACTAACAACATCAATAGCAACATCCTCCACATTCTACAAGTTAACTACATTTATTTTAATCCAAAATTCTCTTCAAATCTCATTCCATAATTCACAATGCCAACGGATGAATTTATATCGCTATTTTTCCCGTTCTAATCCGTTAAAACTTTAAATAAACTTATTAGCAATGAAAAGGAACCTTAATATTACCTCAAGTGTGCAGCCACCACGTCCACCCTCTTCTCTTTAGTTGATTTTTAGCTCAAATCGAAGGCAACGCAACGTAGAACACTTTTCTCTTCATGGGCTTCGGGATTCGGGGCTCCGATTTTGGTCAAAAATTGATTTTCTCTCTAGGATCTCCTCTATCTTTTTCTCTAGAGTTTTCTAGGTTCTCTTGGTCTGAAAATTAGAGAGAGATACCGAAAATTGTAATTAAAAAGCATGGATAATGGGCCTGACCCGAATTGGATTCGGGTTGGGCGGATTTTGTTCAACTCGACCCTTTTGCCTTAAAACGTTCATATCTCCTTATCCCGATGTCACCTGTAGACCCACGACCTACCATTGGAAATCTAATTCAATTATCTACAAATTGTATTTCTGGGGGTTTTCCAAAATTCCAAACTTATAATACCGTTTTTGCCCCTCAAAGTCAGGTCACCCGAAAACGTTTTCTTAAAAATATTCGTTTGGAGGGCTTCCACTTTGATTTGGCCCAAGGGTCCTTCATGAGTTGTGTTTAACTCCACGTATGCGATTCATGTGACTTTTAAGATGTTCCAAAAAAAAAAATCTCGATGTGTGGGCCCCACTTCAACTTACGAATAATCCGGCGACAAAAGTACGGGATACGATACTATCAACGAGAGTTTAAATTACGTAGCAACAACAGGATTGTCAATTTTGAGGAAGCACATGTCACGCTCATACTCCGAAAATGCGGGGTATAACACAAGCCATCCATAAAACATGTAAAAGAAGGTTGAACCTTACCTTTTCCACTTAACTCCTCCCTCGGCTAGAGTTTGTGCTTTGCTAAAACGAATGCTTGCTTGCTCCACCAACTACTCCATGTTATAGAGAACCTTCCAATTGGTAGAAAATCTATAAGAAAATAATTTTTCTTGATCAAAATTTAGGGACCATATTCGGCCAGCCCCCTTGGCCGAATGGTTCTCCTTCTCTTTCTCCAAGTTTCTTGAATTTTCTAAGTGTTGAAATGATGAATACTTGCCTTGCTTGTTCATCCATGCTCTATATATAATTAGTCCCTACAAATACTTGATGCACACATGTACCACTCATAGTTTTAAACTAATCAAATTTGGCCAACCAAGGGGGGGAGAGGGCCCCACATCACACGGCCATATATGGCCATTTTCATGAAATACCAACTTTCCATATTTAACTTTTAACCCCAAATTTTTCTTAATATTCCATGCCAATAAATTCATAAGCAACAAGCCTTAAAACAAAGTCGGAAAAAAAATAGCCTTGTCCATAACTTGTCACAACCAACTTAAAATATTCCAACGTACAAAAAACGGGATATAACAGTTATATCCCATATTTTTGTACATTGAGATATTTTAAGCTAATCGCGATAAGTTTAAGGACAAGACTGTTTTGGGATATGAGATAGAGACTTTTAATTCCCGATTTTTTTTTATTAATGCACGAGTTGCTTATAAATTTTAATTGGTATGGAAATATTAATGGAGATTAGGGATTAATTAACCATGATTAGATTATTAAGTGGGGATTAAGATTTAATTATTCACTAATTGGGCAGTAGTGGGCCGTGTGGACCCCACCCATGGCATGGCCAAATTTGATTGGCTCAAGCCATGAGTGGGACACGTGCCCAACATGTAGGCATCATATAAATACCAAATGTGATGACTAAGAGCTCATTTCATCATCTTCAACAATATAGAAAACATAGAGATAGAGAGAGGAGCTCTCGGCCATGGCTGGCTGAACTTGAGCTCTTGATTGTTGATCCAAAAAAATATTTTTCCAAGGTATTTCGACCCTTTGGAAGGTGCATAGCAACGTGGGATTGATCCTAGGGCAGCAAGAACAATTATTATTTCAATTCACAAATTCTAGCCAAGTTGAGAAGTCAAGTGTTAAGGTAAGGTTTAATCTTCTTTTACATGTTTTTAAGGGTGGTTTGAACGTGTTGTAATTTGTAGATATGGATTGAATTCATGGAATTATGTATGCTGGTGTTGAAACCGTGTAGGGACTGTTTTGTGTAGAAGGTGGTGAACTGATTTTTTTTAGTATTTTGATTGTTGTTGTTATGGATTTTATGATGAGAATGAAGGTATTTAATGGTTCAAGTTGAAGTTAAATTTGTTTGTGGGCTGTTGTAGAACTTAGTGTGGTGTTAGTATAGTTTCTTGCATTTAAATGGATAATGTTGTTATCGTGTGGTTGCTGGTGTAGCTCATGAATTTGGATGAAAAGAATGTATTAAGGAATGTATAATAAACGTAGATGGTTTGTTTGGCATGTCCGTAGACGTTCGTGAAGTTATCGGGCATCCTTACGTTGCTAGTTAGGGGCTGTTTAATGTGTTGTTGTTGTTGTTCTTGTGGAGCTTGGAAGATTAATGGTAATTAAGATTATATGTTGTGTTGTGTGTTGGTTGGGCTGTTGTAGGGTTGTTTAGATGAAAATGTTATGACTATGGATCATTAAGAGTAACTTGAATATGTAGTAATCGCATGCGGATTGTTATCGAATGTTGTGAATGTGGGCTGTTTGGAATGTTGTGTGGGCTGTCCGGAGTGTTCTCGAGTCTTGTCTTGAATAGTCTCGGATTAGCACTTGAACGTGTGGTTATTGATGTTGGCTTGGTTGTTATGTAGTTGGTTTGAATATAAGGGAAACGTCGTCTAATTGTCACGACCCAACTAGGGGCCGCGACGAGTACCCGATACTTGTACCGAGCACCCCTTATTTGCCATATTACCTTTATTACTAAGTGGGCCGTAGGAACCTTACCATTTTTTTTGTTACTAACATTAACCTTAGCAGCGAATTTATAAGCATAGGCTAACAAACTTTGCTTGTGTCACGACCCGAGCTACGGGCCGCGACGGGCATCCGGAGCTGACCACCGAACACCGCTTATATTACTGCTTATCTGCTATCATTCACACTATATACTCGTAATCATCTAAGACTGTCATTTTTTTGAGATACGTTAACTTTTATAAACATAAGCCCTTCGGCTATCAAAATAATATATATACAAATACACATACATATACATGGAGACCATGGGGCCATACTACCCACACATACGTGACTACGAGCCTCTAATGGAATACTAGACATATAGACGGGCCGACCCCGTCGTGCCCAAAATGTGAATGTACAAATATATACCAAAAGAATAATCAAAGCACCTCCGACGATGGAGTGCTCACAAATCAGCCCGACTCCTAGGGATCAAAGACCGTCTCCTTGCCTACTATGGGCATGAACACGAGCGTCCAAAGAAGAGGGACGTCGTACGAACATTGTTGAGTATGTAAGGCGAAAATGAAGCAAACATAACTCCGGAATCGTAAATCATGAGATGAGGGCACAACATTGTGCCATCTTTAAATATAAACCGGTTTGTACATTCATCATACGTAAATACATCACATACATAATCACAGCATGCAAGCATTGTTACATCAACCATATGACATTACATCGTTACCCGCGTCCGGGCAACCATCCTGCGCAGCCCACTAGTGGTGACGTGTCCGCCCTTCTCTCGGTGCGGTGGAATCATGGCGCCGCCGTAGCGGTGACATGTCCGGCCAATTAGGCACGGTGGAATCGTAGCAACCCGCCGTACGGTGACATGTCCATAATTAGGCACGGTGGAATCATATCATCACACATACCATGCATTTCATATACATTTGACACCATTAACATTCAATTCATAGACATATCGTGGCTTATCATGATGTTACCATAGTTTAACATTCTTAGTTATATACACGTGTACATACATTAAGCTTGCGAGTGGTTATATTTATATCGGGGTGACGTAAGGTCGTAAACCCCGGTCATGTTATGGAATAGCATAAGAATAATATCTCACCTTGGAGGAATTTATGATTTAAGGCGAGTACGTATGAGAGAAAATACCAATGGATCGTGATTCTCATCATTGATCTCATAAGAACATTATATAGTGGTCGCTAGAGTCTTTATTGCGTTCATAGCGTATTTCTTATCCAACATCGTACTCATGGACGTAAACATTTCATCTCAAGGAACATAAAAGATCCGGGAAGGAAGAGGGGAAATATATATAAGATTCATGCCTTAGAAGGAAGGGTAATGCCTCACATATTTTGACGTTAACTACTTTATAGCTTGCTCGACCTCCTTTGTTGTCCTCGTCTTTACCTTCAAGAGTTCGTATCGTCGTTAGCTAGGCAATTATAAAACCATGTCTCTTAAGGCTAAAGAAAATTGGGCAGCGTTTCCTTTGTTTATACTACTTTCCGCCATATTCCATATCAACTCCCAACACTCATAACAACCATCACAATATCGCTAATAACAATCGTCACTCATTCCCATGATTTGCATTTCATAATTTCACTTAAATTCTCCATATTCATGACTAAGGTTTATTATCACATTCATTCACTTGTAATACTTATTCCATGCTCCAAATATCATTTGTAACCTACTCACAATCTCCACATAATCATTTTTCGGGATTCATCGCAACTACTATTCAACAATGACATTATTTCCCCCATTTATGACCCATTTTCTTTACTCTTTCATAATCTAAGTGTTTCATCTTAATAATACTTCAATCAACATCTAAAGTTCATGAAACTTACCTCAAATGGTAGAGGAATAAACCTTGAATGATGATACACCTTCTAGCACAAAACCCTACTTCTTCTCTCTTGGAATTCCTTGCCTTTGGCACATCTTTAATGGAGTTTCTTAAGCTTGATTCTCCTCAAATCTTGTTATTGATCCTTGATCTCCTTAGTTTTCTTGTGGATGAAATGTTTGGAAGTTTCTAGAGGTGTGGAGAGGTTAAAGTCGTGGTTGAGAATGAATAAAATGAAGTGGACTTGACATTTAAAGGCTTGGAGATGTTCGGTAGAATCGGGACTTCCACGGACGACTTCACGGTCCGTGGAACCCTTTGGCACCCGTGGAGCTAATCGTGGTTCATGACCAGCCAGCCACACTTTGGCTGTTCCACGGACACGGCCACGGGTCGTGGAACATTGTGCTGTCCGTGGAACATAGTCGTGGAACTCACGGTTCCACCGAATGGTTCCCGTCGTTTCGTTTGACCTCTAATCCTTATGGAACCTTCTTAGCACTTGTTTATCATTTCATTATGAATCTCGGGGGTGTCGTAACTCTTCTCCACAACATTCTTAAGGCATCATTACTCAATACTCCTAGTTTGCGTCCAATATACTAACTTATAACTCGATTCCCTTAACTACTTTCTTGCTTCAACTCGGATGCCTTTGGGATCTTAATTAGGACTATCAATTTGTACTTCCTTCTTATCCAACTTCGTATACGTCCTGTCCTTCGCGAGCCTACTCGCTATATACTAAGGGGAATTTTCCGAGGTGTGTGATTGCACATTATACATTTTCGAGGACAATCGAAATACAAAACATCTAACCGTACATATCCGTCCCACGAGCCTCTAAGCATAGTACACATATACATAGGAAGGGCCGAGTACTTGTGCCCGAATATATATACACAAAATAGTACCAAAGAACCGAGGCTCCGAACAACCGGAGCGCCGTTACGATTAGCTCATACATGGAGCTCCTAGGGTCAAGTCCGTCCACCCGCCGACCGCGCGGCATGGAACGCAGCGTCCACAAGAAGGGACGTCAGTACGAATAATGTACCGAGTATGTAAGGCATGGAAATTAATAATGCAAGCAAAGACACAAGGTATGAATAACCATATCATGGGTCCATAGGACATATAGTGGGATAAAATAAAGTAACCTGCACATAGGAATACCCTTTTTAGGCTGGATACCATGCATGCTTGTTTTTCCCTTCTTAGAAAAAAACATTTCTTTTTCATAGACATAGAAAATAGAACTTTTATCATGTCGTGTCTTGTCATAACATATCATATCGTATCATATCATATCATATCGTACCATATCACATCATATCGTATCATATCATATCATATCATATCATATCATATCATATCATGTCATATCGTATCATCTCATGTCATATCGTATCATATCATGTCATATCGTATCATGTCATATCATATTGTGTCATGTTATATCATATCGTGTCATGTCATATCATATCGTATCATGTCATAGCATATCGTGTCATGTCATAGCATATCGTGTCATGTCATAGCACCGAACAACGTCGGCTCGCCCATATAGCGCCGAAATACGTCGGCTCACTCATATATCCCGCGTCCGGGCATCCCGCGTCCGGGATGATAACGCCTACTCATCGGTGGCAATGAACATGTATCCCTTCCCCTTCCCCATATACCCTTTCCCCACCCCACGTACATATACATATCTCATATATATATTATATAAGCATGCGGAGTGTCCAAGGAAAATTATATTAAAAGAAAACATGAAACGAAATCATGGACATCATAAACGTTAGTTCATATGCTTGAAATCTTTAGAAAATAGTATCATAACCAAGGAATAAAATTAAAGATCAAGAACTAGTTTAACACTTTCATACTCACATTGGATTCTTAACTTAAGGCTCTTAGTCATGGAATCATTCTTATCATACTCATCATAGACATATCCTCTTCCTTACATCATCATTATCATTATCATCATAGAAATATTCTCATTAGAATGGTTACAACATTTATTGTTTGATGAACAGAACAATAAAGGAAATCCGGGAACAGTGGGCCCACCTCAAGTCAAATGAGGTGGCGCACACAATTTACATATATTACATTCCAAGACATCACTTATGAGAGTTTTGAGGTAGTCGGGTCCTATTTGTGCGAGTTCTAGATGTTTAGATAACTTTCCAACATTTAATGCAAAATTTTAATTCAATTCTATTGAATGAAAATGGGTTGATTTCAATCTCGGATTTCTAGGAGAGGAATTTTCCCCGAGGCCCGTGTCCAAACCTACTACGTCTAAGACATGCCAAGAAAGGAAGGTGAAAACCTTACATACCTTTTTCCGCTCCTTGTGCTACTCCAAATTCAAGTTGCAAATCCGCCAAAATCTACAATTTGGTCATGTTTACCAAACATTGATTAGAGCATTTAGAAGTTAAATCTTAAGGTAGTTTCGGTACATTGAGATTTATTAGGAGTTAGCTAGTTAACTATAGACACCGGAGTATTGTCGAAAGGATACAAGAGCCCGAGTTCGTGTAATAGGTTATGGAAGGAAAGTTAAGGATAAGGCCATTCTCCGGTTTTGATTTAGTGCGCAAGTCGCTTACAAATATTATTGGCATGGAATATTAAGGGCAAACTTGGAATTCGGAAACTATCATATTTCAAGGACTAAGTGTACATGTGGACAAGATGACTAAGTAAGCAAGAAATAAAATTGGTCATCCTTTTGATTTAAGGAAATTCTAGAAACTTGGAGAAAAAAAAAAAAGATAAAAGGGGCACATGGCCGGCCATGTGCCCACTTATGTATATATATATATATATAATGGTCAAGGGAAGACCACACTTCATCATCTCCTTTCTCTAGAAATTTCAAGAAAATTTGAGAGAAATCATCAAGGCCTATTCGGCCAAGAACACCAAAATTTGAGGGTCAAGAATTGATTACCAAAAATTATTTTCTCCTAGTTTCCCTACTAATTGGAAGGTTCTCGTCGACGTGGAGTGGTTGTTAGAACAAGAAAACCGCTCGTTGATTGTGTGTCACCAAAGCTAGCCGTGGGAGAAGTGGTGGAAAAAGGTAAGATTTAACCCTCCCTTACATGTTCTATGGATGATTTGAGCATGTTATAGTATATGGAAGTGAATGGAATTCATGAAAATATGGATTAGGGTGTTGGCCGAATGGGTGTATATGTGTGTAGGAATGAAGAATCACTTTTGTTTAACATGTTTTAGTTGTTGTTGTTGTTGTGATTTCTATGTGATGGAGGTGAAGGGAATTGAATGATTTAAGTGAAATTGTGAGTTGGCCGTGTGTATGTAGCTTTGTATAGGGATGAAGGACTAATTCTATTTGCTATATTTGAAATGTTGTGTTGCGGATTCTACGATGAAAATGAATGCTTGATGACTCATGTTGATGTTGCAATTGTTATGGACTGTTTTGGAGAGTAATATGATGTTAATATAAGTTGTTGTGTTCATAAGAATGATGATTGTTGGCATGCGGATTGTTGGCGTAGTTTATGAATTCGGTAGAACAATTAAATGGTTGAATATTAAATTGACTAGTTATGGAAATTGGAAAACAGCGTGTGGGCTGTTTTATGGAATACTTTGATATGGGAAATGATATCATTGATATTGGTATTGTTGTTGTTGTTGTTGGTTGATGAATTGAGAATTCGGGCTAGGCACCTAAACAGGGGAGATCTTTGCCCGATTTTCGATAGAATATAAAATAGCTTAAGATGAAACTTGAGGTAAGTATGTAATACGGAGGCTAACATTAGTGTGAATTCTCTCGAATGTAGATTTGTGAGCTCGGGCGGATAGGCGTAGCCAATCAGAGGTCGAGCAGGTATGTTAAGGCTCACCCCTTCTTTCTTGGCATGTCCTAGTTGAGAATAAGTATGGCACGAACTTCGAGGCAACTCTATTCGGTGATCCGAGCATGTTTATGATTCTCATTGGCTTCTTGATATTTGTATTTTTAATGTGGTCAAATCCTAGTCCTTATGTCATTTGCATAACCAAGTTTCAAAAATTGTATAAAGACCTTGTTTTCAAAAGAGTTTGTTTTTAAACAATCCCGAAACTACGAAAGTCCGTAACTTTCACAGACAGAACCGGATCGCCCCGATATGATCAAAAATGATTCCATGACGTATGATGACTATGTTTTTCATAGGCGGGCCCGGCTCGGGTCGACGCCCGTTCGTGGGTCCCGCGACTCCCCTTTTATGTACTTTCGACGACTTTTGAAAGGATACGACATGACTATAATATATGAATATGATACATGACTATGATATATGAATATGACTATACGAATATATATATATGTATATGTATATGGGAATATGGAAAAGGGCGAGAGCGTTATATACGCGTAACCACCTGATCAGTTGGTATGATATGACATGATACCGTCCCGGACGCGGGATATGTGGATATGGATCGGGCCGTACGTTCCTCGGCACTATTATATTATATATATGGATCGGGCCGTACGTTCCTCGGCACTATTATATTATATACATGGATCGGGCTGCACGTTCCGCGACGCGTGTATTATATGGATCGGGCCGCACGTTCCGCAATGTATATATATATATATGGATCGGGCTGCACGTTCCGCAGCACTAAGCATGCATGATACCCGCCTAAAAGGCACTCAGATGCACAGGCTGCTCTTTATCCCATGATATGATATGTCCTATGTTTTCGTTTGTTACTATTCATGCTTTATATCCTTCCATATGTTGTTACTCATGCCTTACATACTCGGTACATTGCTCGTGCGCGTCCCCTTCTTGTGGACGCTGCGTTCATGCCCGCGGTAGACGGGGTAGACGCATCGATCCCTAGAGGCCCCGCCGGCGGCATATTGGAAGCGCTCCGGTTGTTCGGAGCTTCGGTTCGGTACTACTTTTGTGTACATATTTGGGCACGGTGGAATCCGGCCCCGACTTGTGAACATATGTATCTTATTTAGAGGCTCGTAGACGGACGTGTACGGTCAAATGTTTTGTAGTCTGCTCGCCTTATGGTTGTATAATCTTTTGGTAAAATCCGCTACGACACTCGTTCACGAGTATGTTATTAATGATTATGTGGAGTAAGATATGATTGTATCGTCCATATGGGCCACCCAGTAATGCGAACAGATTACATGATAAGAGGTGCCGGTATGATATTACCGGGCACCCGTCACGGCCTCTGGTGGGGTCGTGACAAAGTGGTATCGAAAGCGATTCGTCCTAGGGGTTGTCTACGAGCCGTGTCCGGTAGAGTCCTGTTTATGGGTGTGAAGCGCGCCACACTTATAAATAGGAGGCTGCAGGGCATTTAGGAATAACTGACCTTCTTTGCACTCTGGATCGTGCGATAGAGCTATGTTACCAGGACCCCTTGGTCTTCTCCTAATCGTTTGCTATGATTTCAGCAATGCCTGTGAAGAGAAAGGCTACGGCAGCCCAAAGGGGCAAGGCCAAGACGGTGGCTGGGAGAAGAGATGAGCCACCGGTGGAGGCAGAAGAGGGCGCGTCTCATAACGAAGCCCCTCCTCAGACTTCTCATGCTCCACCAGTGTCGGCAGAGCAGGAAAGAGTTTCAGCTCCGGCCCCGGTACCACCGGTTCCACCGCCGGCGGTCCGGGGCCGGCGGGTGGCGGATGCTATTCGATTCTTGCGACCCGGTTGGTTGCCGCGCAAGCTCAGCGGCAAGGTCCGGGCCAAGATGACAGGGCAGTGAGTGCGAGAGCTCGCGATTTCATCAGCTTGAATCCTCCGGTGTTTTATGGTTCGAAACCCAATGAGGACCCGCAGGGCTTCATAGACGAGATGCTGAGGACGCTGCAGATAATACATGCCTCGGATACGGAGTCAGTACAGTTGGCTTCGTATAGGTTGCGGGATGTAGCCGTCCAGTGGTATAATGCTTGGATATCTTCGAGGGGAGCAAATGCACCTCCTCCGGTTTGGCAAGTTCACCGAGGGCATCCTGCGACATTATTTACCACCGGAGGTACGACGGGCCCGAGCTGATCAGTTCTTGAATCTTAAGCAAGGTAATATGAGCGCTCGGGAGTACAGCCTCCGATTTAATTCTTTGGCTAGGTATGCCTCAGCCATGGTAGCCGACATGGGAGACCGTGTGTATCGATTTGTGAGTGGGTTGGGGCCACATATAGTTAAAGATTGTCTGACAGCTTCACTCCAGGATGGGATGGATATCGCTCGTATTCAGGCCCATGCCCAAAACACGGAAGAAGGCGGCGGCGCGAGAGGTGAACGTTACCCGACGAGGGGCGCGAGAAAAAGGGCCGGATCTTCGGAGCTAGCGGTGAGTATAGAGGAGGGCGGACACGGCAATATCCCGGGTATTCGGACCAATCGAGCCGGCGCACCTCCTCGATTTGCGGGTAAAAGATCCGACCGCCCTCCCTATTCAGGACCAGGCCAGAGTTCAAGGGCTTCAGGGCCCCCGTATAGAGGGCGATTCTAGTGGGACGAGGCCACCCCTACCACGGTGTACTCGGTGTGGCGGACCACACTGCGGACGGTGTCGTGCGGATACGGTGCTGTTTTACTTGTGGCCAAGTTGGCCATTTGATGCGGGATTGTCCGCCGAGGTATGAAAGAGACGAGCTCGGGCCGCCGGATCGGCGATTGGTTCATCATCGTCCGTGCGCCCCTCCCGGACAAGCATCCCGAGCTCCGACGGCCGTGGCCGAGCGGAGAGGTGGAACACCCAGTTCAGGCGGTCCCCAGAACCGTATATACGCACTGGCGGGACGGCAGGATCGTGAATCTTCCCCAGACGTGGTCACAGGTATACTGTCAGTATTCTCCTATGATGTATATGCGTTGATTGATCCTGGTTCTACTCTGTCGTATATCACTCCCTATGTTGCTAACCGTGTTGGGATGAAACCGGAACCAGTTATACCTTTTGAGGTGGCTACACCTATAGGAGACCCAGTGCTAGTCGGACGGGTATATAGGGATTGTGTGATTGCGGTCTGCGATCGCCGTACTACTGCTGATTTACATGAGTTAGAGATGCTAGATTTTGATGTCATTATGGGAATGGATTGGCTAGCCTCTTGTTACGCTAACGTTGATTGTAGAACAAAGGCGGTCCGATTCCAGTTCCCAGGGGAACCAGTACTAGAATGGAAGGGCAATACGGCATCTCCGAGGGGTCGATTTATCTCCTACTTCAAAGCAAGAAAGATGATTGCCAAGGGTTACATTTATCATTTGGTTCGGGTTCAAGACATAGAAGCAGAACCACCAACCCTTCAATCCGTCCCTATGGTAAATGAATTCCCAGACGTGTTCCCAGACGAGCTTCCAGGGTTACCGCCAGAGCGAGAGATTGAGTTCACTGTTGATGTGCTACCTGATACTAAGCCCATATCAATCCCCCCATATCGAATGGCCCCTGCAGAACTAAAGGAGTTAAAAGCGCAGTTGAAGGATTTGCTCGAAAAAGGCTTTATTAGACCAAGCTCGTCGCCATGGGGAGCACCTGTGTTATTCGTAAGAAAGAAAGATGGCTCCTTAAGAATGTGTATCGATTACAGGCAATTGAACAAGGTGACCATAAAGAATAAGTACCCCCTCCCAAGGATCGACGATTTGTTTGACCAACTACAGGGTGCCAAGTGGTTCTCGAAGATAGATCTAAGATCAGGGTACCATCAAGTGAGGGTTAAGGAGGAGGACATCCCCAAGACAGCTTTCAGGACGAGATACGGCCATTATGAGTTTCGGGTGATGTCGTTTGGCCTGACTAACGCCCCGGCGATATTCATGAACCTGATGAATAATGTATTCAGGCCTTTCTTGGATTTGTTCGTGATCGTATTCATTGATGACATTTTGGTGTATTCCCGATCAGAAGCGGAACATGCAGACCACTTGCGTACTGTTCTTGGAATCCTTCGAGCTCGTGAGTTATATGCCAAATTTTCAAAATGTGAATTCTGGCTAAATTCGGTGGCTTTTCTGGGCCACATCATTTCTGCTGATGGTATTCGGGTAGATACACAAAAGATTGAAGCTGTGAGAATTGGCCAAGGCCGACAACGCCTACAGAGGTCCGTAGCTTCTTGGGATTGGCCGGTTATTACCGAAGGTTTGTAGAAGGATTTTCTTCCATCGCAGCACCATTAACGAAGGCGACCCGGAAAGGCGGTTAAGTTTCAATGGACGGATGCGTGTGAGCGCAGCTTCCAGGAATTGAAAAATAGATTGACTTCGGCCCCAGTCTTGACACTCCCCGAAGGATCGGAGGGCTTGGTCATTTATTGTGATGCTTCAGGTATCGGACTAGGCTGCGTGTTGATGCAGCATGGCAAAGTAGTTGCCTATGCCTCACGGCGATTCTGAAAACACGAGAAGAATTATCCCACTCATGACTTGGAATTGGGCTTTTAGCGGTTATTCACGCACTAAAGATATGGAGACATTATTTATATGGGGTCCATGTGACATTTATACTTGATCATAAGAGCCTCCAATATATCTTTAAACGAAGGAGAGGCTGAACTTACGCCAAAGACGATGGCTAGAGCTGTTAAAGGATTATGACGTTGATATCCTATATCATCCGGGGAAAGCGAATGTTGTAGCGGATGCTCTTAGCCGTAAATCTATGGGTAGCACGACAAATGTACAACCGGAAGCGGGGAGATGGTTCGTGAGATTTACCAACTAGCCGGCTGGGAGTCCGTTTGGCCGATTCGGAGATAGTGGAGTTTCTCTCGGGGAAGTTCTTTGAGTCCTCTATTATAGAAGAGGTAAAGAAGTGTCAGTACGAGGACCCTGTTCTAGCACAGTATAGAGATGCAGCTCCTCAAAGGAGAAGACCCCATTTGAAGTGACACCCGACGGAGTGCTATGGAATAGAGGAAGATTATGCGTGCCTAATGTTGCTGGGCTACGACGACAGATCATGGGCGAGGCACATCATGCTCGTTATTCTATACATCCGGGGTCAACAAAGATGTATCATGACCTTAGATGCTTATATTGGTGGGATGGCATGAAAAAAGACATAGCGGAGTTTGTTGCCCAATGTCCAAATTGTCAACAAGTTAAAATAGAGCATCAGAAGCCCGGAGGATTACTGCAAGCCATAGAGATCCCCACCTGGAAATGGGAGGCGATTAATATGGATTTCATTGTGGGCTTGCCTCGTTCCCGGCGCAAATACGATTCCATATGGGTAATAGTTGATAGGCTCACGAAGTCTGCTCACTTTCTGCCGGTCAGAACGACGTATTCAGCAGAAGACTATGCAAAGTTATACATCAAAGAGATAGTACGACTCCACGGGGTTCCAGTGTCTGGAGATCCTTTCAAGAAGGTTTGGGAACGCAGGTGAAACTCAGTACAGCATTCCATCCGCAAACCGACGGACAGGCAGAGCGCACTATCCAAACCCTGGAAGATATGCTAAGGGCATGCGTGCTAGATCTTGGAGGCAATTGGGACGATCACCTGCCACTCATTGAATTTGCATATAACAATAGCTATCACTCTAGGTGGCCCCATATGAAGCTTTGTACGGGAGGAAATGTAGATCGCCTATTGGATGGTTCGAGGTAGGAGAGGCACAGTTAGTAGGCCCAGATCTGATTCAACAAGCGGTAGAAAAGGTCAAGCTTATTCAAGAACGGCTACTAACAGCTCAGAGTCGTCAAAAATCATATGCGGACAACCGTCGGCGAAACTTGGAATTCAAAGTCAATGATTGGGTGTTCTTGAAAGTATCACCGATGAAAGGGGTGATGAGATTTGGTAAGAAAGGAAAGCTCAGTCCTCGTTATATTGGGCCTTACAAGATTGTGCGCAAAGTGGGCCGAGTAGCATATGAGTTGGATTTACCCCCAGAATTAGAATCAGTCCACCCGGTATTTCACGTATCCATGCTACGCGGGTGTTGGAGATCCCTCCCGGATTGTCCCTGTGGATGATGTACAAGTCACGGAGAGATTGTCCTATGAAGAAGTACGGTTGCTATCTTGGATAGGCAAATCCGAGGCTTAGGACCAAGGATGTAGCTTCGGTCAAAGTTTTGTGGAGGAATAATAACGAGAGAAGAAATGACTTGGGAAGCCGAGGAAGAAATGAAGTCCAAGTACCCGCATCTATTTCGGCCTCCGGAAGATATACAAGGCGAGCCCTCAGTACCCTCAGGTATGTAATGTTACTCCAAAATGATTCTTTGATCGAATTTTGGGTGATTATGACAAGATGATAGTAGTATAGGTATGAGAAAAGCTCCAGTATGTTCTTAAGTCCCTAAGAGACTAACATTCGAGGACGAATGTTCCTAAGGGGGGAGGGATTATTACACCCCAAGTTTCGGTACATTGAGATTTATTAGGAGTTAGCTAGTTAACTATAGACACCGGAGTACTGTCGAAAGGATACAAGAGCCCGAGTTCGCGTAATAGGTTATGGAAGGAAAGTTAAGGATAAGGCCATTCTCCGGTTTTGATTTAGTGCGCAAGTCGCTTACAAATATTATTGGCATGGAATATTAAGGGCAAACTTGGAATTCGGAAACTATCATATTTCAAGGACTAAGTGTACATGTGGACAAGATGACTAAGTAAGCAAGAAATAAAATTGGTCATCTTTTGATTTAAGGAAATTCTAGAAACTTGGAGAAAAGAAAAGAAAAAAAAAGATAAAAGGGGCACATGGCCGGCCATGTGCCCACTTATGTATATATATATATATATATATATATATATATATATATATATATATATATAATGGTCAAGGGAAGACCACACTTCATCATCTCCTTGCTCTAGAAATTTCAAGAAAATTTGAGAGAAATCATCTAGGCCTATTCGGCCAAGAACACCAAAATTTGAGGGTCAAGAATTGATTACCAAAAATTATTTTCTCCTAGTTTCCCTACTAATTGGAAGGTTCTCGTCGACGTGGAGTGGTTGTTAGAACAAGAAAACCGCTCGTTGATTGTGTGTCACCAAAGCTAGCCGTGGGAGAAGTGGTGGAAAAAGGTAAGATTTAACCCTCCCTTACATGTTCTATGGATGATTTGAGCATGTTATAGTATATGGAAGTGAATGGAATTCATGAAAATATGGATTAGGGTGTTGGCCGAATGGGTATATATGTGTAGGAATGAAGAATCAATTTTGTTTAAGCATGTTTTAGTTGTTGTTGTTGTGATTTCTATGTGATGGAAGTGAAGGGAATTGAATGATTTAAGTGAAGTTGTGAGTTGGCCGTGTATATGTAGCCTTGTATAGGGATGAAGGACTAATTCTATTTACTATGTTTGAAATGTTGTGTTGCGGATTCTATGATAAAAATAAATGTTTGATGACTCATGTTGATGTTGCAATTGTTGTGGGCTGCCTTAGAAAGTAATACGATGTTAATATAAGTTGTTGTGTTCATAAGAATGATGATTAGGCATGCGGATTGTTGGTGTAGTTTATGAATTCGGTAGAACAATTAAATGGTTGAATATTAAATTGACTAGTTATGGAAATTGGAAAACAGCGTGTGGGCTGTTTTATGGAATACTTTTGATATGGGAAATGATATCATTGATATTGGTATTGTTGTTGTTGTTGTTGGTTGATGAATTGAGAATTCGGGCTAGGCACCTAAACGGGGGGAGATCCGCTTTGCCCGATTTTCGATAGAATATAAAATAGCTTAAGATGAAACTTGAGGTAAGTATGTAATACAGAGGCTAACATTAGTGTGAATTCTCTCGAATGTAGATTTGCAAGCTCGGGAGGATAGACGTAGCCAATAGGAGGTCGAACAGGTATGTTAAGGCTCACCCCTTCTTTCTTTGGCATGTCCTAGTTGAAAATAAGTTATGACACGAACTTTGAGGCAACTCTATTCCGGTGATCCGAGCATGTTTATGATTCTCATTGGCTTCTTGATATTTGTATTTTTAATGTGGTCAAATCCTAGTCCTTATGTCATTTGCATAACCAAGTTTCAAAAATTGTATAAAGACCTTGTTTTCAAAAGAGTTTGTTTTTAAACAATCCCGAAACTACGAAAGTCCGTAACTTTCACGGACGAACCGGATCGCCCGATATGATCAAAAATGATTCCATGACGTATGATGACCATGTTTTCCATAGGCGGGCCGGCTCGGGTCGACGCCCGTTCGTGGGTCCCGCGACTCCCCTTTATGTACTTCGACGACTTTTGAAAGGATACGATATGATATATGATATATGAATATGATATATGACTATGATATATGAATATGACTTAATATGATATATGTATATGTATATGTATATGGGAATATGGAAAAGGGCGAGAGCGTTATATACGCGTAACCACCGATCGATTGGTATGATATGACATGATACCGTCCGGACGCGGGATGCCGGACGCGGGATATGTGGATATGGATCGGGCCGTACGTTCCTCGGCACTATTATATTATATATGGATCGGGCCGTACGTTCCTCGGCACTATTATATTATATATGTGGATCGGGGTACGCACGTTCCGCGACATATATATATATATGTATATGGATCGGGCTGCACGTTCCGCAGTACTAAGCATGCATGATACCCGCCTAAAAGGCACTCAGATGCACAGGTTGCTCTTTATCCCATGATATGATATGTCCTATGTTTTCGTTTGTTACAGTTCATGCTATGTATCCTTCCATATGTTGTTACTCATGCCTTACATACTCAGTACATTGCTCGTACTGACGTCCCTTCTTGTGGACGCTGCGTTCATGCCCGCAGGTAGACAGGTAGACGCATCGGATCCCTAGAGGCCCCACCAGCGGCATATTGGAAGCGCTCCAGTTGTTCGGAGCTTCGGTTCGGTACTACTTCGTGTACGATTTGGGCACGGTGGAATCCGGCCCCGACTTGTGAACATATGTATCTTATTTAGAGGCTCGTAGACGGACGTGTACGGTCAAATGTTTTGTAGTCTGCTCGCCTTATGGTTGTATAATCTTTTGGTAAAGCCTACGGAAGATCGTTCACGAGTATGTTATTAATGATTATGTGGAGTAAGATATGATTGTACCAATATCATTGTTCATATGGAACATAATATTCAATTTACATAACCAACCACAAGTCTCCTACTTCTACCATTTCACAAAAATTTACTAAGCTCTTATTAGCAATATAGAATCCACATAACAACAACCAAAATAAAATAAACTTGCTCACCATTCCTTTATAATTCATCAATATACACTCGGCTGATACATGGATATACAACTCACTACCAACATTATACACACATGGTACAACTGACAACATCATCCAACTTCCATCATTAACATAGCATTCACAACAATAACAACCAACACTAGATAAAATAATTAAAACATAATTCCTACACACACATAGGCATGCACGGCCATGCACCTATATTCTTGTTCTCCATGAATTTTATCCATCTTTGTACACTACAACATGCACCAATATCCATAACATATAAAGAAAGGAGAAGAATGAATCCTTACCTTCTTCCTTAGCTTCCCAATTAATTAAGACTTGTAACTTGAAAGAATATGAATTTCTTTTGTTCCAAGAACCACTCCACCTTGCTAGGAACCCTTTAATTGGTAGAAAGTAATTTTTGAAGAAATTTTTATCAATTTTCTTGGCAATTTGTGCACTTGGCCGAATGGCCTTTGAAGTTTTCTCCTTCTTTCTCTTGTTCTTGTTTTCTTGAAATTTCTAGAGAATTATGTGAAAAAGATGACTTTGTCATCTTTTATTTAGCTCATTAAAAGCCATGTGGGCTTAAGCCCACTAAGAAGTGGACGGCCAACTTGGCCCAAATGGTCAAGCCCACCTTTTTTTTGTTCTACAATTCATGGAAAATTATTCTACAAATTCCAAGTTTACCCTTAGCCTTCCTCCATATTTCCACTTCTAAATTCTTCGCTAGGCAACTCATGTACCGACTATATATGAAATTATAGTCTTGCTTGCTATCTTCCCGCGATTATTTTGAATTATCCGAACAAACGAAAATGCGGGATATAACATCCTCCCGCCCTTTAGAACATTCGTCCTCGAATGTTACACTGGCCTCATAGTGTATTGTAGCACTTCGGGGAGGTCTTCTTTGTAGTCATCTCAGACGTCGCTTAACATATCCATTTTAAAAGCTTAGATCGCCCGGGGGCCGTAGGTCATTTGACTTAGCTCCGAGCTCTGGTTCTAAGTTAGTAAATCTCCCTCGTTAGAACTTGAATCGTCATAGTTCATTCTAGGTCTAACACGTTCTCCCCCCCTTTATTAAGAGGGTCTGTGTACACCTATGCTCTTTAAATAATCATCGCCTTCCGCGATCTTCTATATGGCCTCTATATGGTATCTAACCGCTCCACATATCCTAATTTCCCCTTAGATTGCCCTAATTTCACATTCTTCTCTCATATATACATTTATGGAATTTTCAGCTTACTTCCCAGGGGGTCACCCATCTTGATATTTCTCTCACCCTAGCACGCTTAACCTTGAAACTTTGATGCATCTTAGTGCCTTGATGCTAGTCTATTTACCTCCACTCCCCCGCACTGCCTATATCACATAAATGGGACAAGTTGGGGTCTTAGCAGTTTTCAACACGCCCGCGTAACACGTCTTTTCTTTTAATTACAATTCTAACCTCCACAATCCCTAGTATTCGTACCTATGTATATGGCTATTTTTGTCCTAAATTCCCTGAATTCCTAATACGTTCGGTAATGCAAAGGACGGTGCATGATAAAGTAAAATCCAATTCAATTTAACACCCACATATCGTAGAAAAATGCCGAAAGTGTACCTGTGGCCGCATCTGCGGAAGGTTCAGGATCCTGCCGTCCTGCCAATGCGTATATACGGTGCGGAGGACCGGCTGAACTGGGTGCCCCTCCTCTGCCTCGACCACGACCTGCTAGAGTCTGGGAGGCCTGCCCCGGAGGGCGCACAGACAGTGATGAACCCACTGCTGACCCGGCGGGCTGAGCTCTACTTCCCTCATTCCTTAGCGGACAATCTCGCATCAAATGGTCAGTCCGTCCGCAGGCATAACATGCACCCGTATCTCGGTAACAACGTCCCGAGTGTGGCACTCGCCACACCGAGCACACCGTGAGCGGGGGTTGCCTTCGTCTCTTTGGAATCGACTCCCATCGGGACCCCGAAGCTCTAATACCCCGATCCGGTCCCGAGTAGGCGAGCGATCAAATCCCCGTCCGCAAATCGAGGTGGTGCACCGGCCACCGATTGGCCCGAAAACCCGTTTGCTCCCGTGCCTGCCCCCCCCCGTATTCGCTTCTACCCCGAAGATGCGCCTTTTTTCGGAACCCCTATCCGGATAACGCTCCCCTCTCCGTAGCCGATATTGTTCCTCTAAGTTTTGGGCATGGGCACCGGATACGAGCAATAGTCATCCCATCCCGAGTGAAGCCGTCAAGCACTCCTTAATTATATGTGGCCCCAACCCACTCGCAAACCGATGTACGTGATCTCCCATATCAGCTATCATGGTGGCACATACACGGCTAACGAGTTAAAGCGAAGACTATATTCTCTGACACTCATATTTCCCTGCTTAAGATTCAAAAACATATCAGCTCGAGCTCGTCGAACCTCCGACGGTAGAAAATGTCGTAAAAATGCCTCAGTGAACTCCTGCCAAACCGGAGGGGGTGCATTAGCTCCCCTCGAAGATACCCAGTTATTATACCACAGAACTGCCACATCCCGCAGCCTGTATGAAGCCAACTCTACGGACTCCGTATCCGAAGCATGTATGATCCTCAGAGTCCTCAGCATCTCATCTATGAAACTCTGCGGGTCTTCCTCTGGTTTTGATCCATAAAACTCCGGGGGTCTCAGAGTGATAAAGTCGCGGGCCCTTGCACTCACCGCCCTGTCTCCCGGGTCTACATCTTGCCGCTGAACTTGTGCGGCCACTAGGCGGGTCAATAACCGGATGGCCTCGCCATCCGATTACCCGAGCGGCCGGCGGTGGAACCGGAGGTGCTTGGGGTTGGAGCCGGAACTCTTTCCCCGCTCTCGTGCGACACGGGAAGCGAGGAGAAGTCCGAGGAGAGCTTCATTATAAGACTCGTCTTCTTCTACCGCCGTTCAACTCTGTTTCCGGCCACCCTTTTGTTCTTCTGGGTCGCCGTAGCCTTCCTCTTCATCGGCATTACTGAAACCATAACATAGGATTAGGAGAATAATATGGAAACCTGATAGCATAGCTCTATCGCACGATCTAGAGTACAAAGAAGGTCATATTTCCTAAATGCCGGCTGCGACCTCCTCGTTTATAAGTGTGGCGTGCTACACACCCATAAACGTGGACTCCTGACACGGCTCGTAGACAAACCCCTAGGACCGCCTGCTCTGATACCACTTCTGTCACGACCCAACTAGGGGCCGCGACGAGTACCCGATACTTGTACCGAGCACCCCTTATTTGCCATATTACCTATGGGCCGTAGGAACCTTACCATTTTTTTTGTTACTAACATTAACCTTAGCAGCGAATTTATAAACATAGGCTAACAAACTTTGCTTGCACATTATACAGCGTCGAGGACAATCAGAAATAAAAACATCTAACTGTACATATCTGTCTACGAGCCTCTAAGCATAGTACACATATACATAGGAAGTGGCCGAGTATCTCGCAGTGCCCGAAATATATATACACAAAATAGTACCAAAGAACCGAGGCTCGAACAACCGGAGCGGCCATACGATACTCGCCGACGGAGCTCCTGGGTCAAGTCCGTCCACCCGCCGACTCGCGCGCATGGAACGCAGCGTCCACAAGAAGGGACGTCAGTACGAATAATGTACCGAGTATGTAAGGCATGAAAATTAATAATGCAAGCAAAGACACACGGTATGAATAACCATATCATGGGTCCATAGGACATATAGTGGGATAAAATAAAGTAACCTGCACATAGGAATACCCTTTTTAGGCTAGATACCATGCATGCTTGTTTTTCCCTTCTTAGAAAAAAACATTTCTTTTTCATAGACATAGAAAATAGAACTTTTATCAAGTCGTGTCTTGTCATAACATATCATATCGTATCATATCATATCATATCGTACCATATCACATCATATCGTATCATATCATATCATATCATGTCATATCGTATCATCTCATGTCATATCGTATCATATCATGTCATATCGTATCATGTCATATCATATTGTGTCATGTTATATCATATTGTGTCATGTTATAGCATATCGTATCATGTCATAGCATATCGTATCATGTCATAGCATATCGTGTCATGTCATAGCATATCGTGTCATGTCATAGTATATCGTGTCATGTCATAGCACCGAACAACGTCGGCTCGCCCATATAGCGCCGAAATACGTCGGCTCACTCATATATCCCGCGTCCGGGCATCCCGCGTCCGGGATGATAACGCCAGCTGATCAGGTGGCAATGAACATGTATCCCTTCCCCTTCCCCATATACCCCTTTCCCCACCCCATGTACAATATACATATCTCATATACATATGTTATATAAGCATGCAGGAGAGTCCAAGGAAAATTATATTAAAAGAAAACATGAAACGAAATCATGGACATCATAAACGTTAGTTCATATGCTTGAAATCTTTAGAAAATAGTATCATAACCAAGGAATAAAATTAAAGATCAAGAACTAGTTTAACACTTTCATACTTACATTGGATTCTTAACTTAAGGCTCTTAGTCATGGAATCATTCTTATCATACTCATCATAGACATATCCTCTTCCTTAAATCATCGTTATCATTATCATCATAGAAATATTCTCATTAGAATGGTTACAACATTTATTGTTTGATGAACAGAACAATAAAGGAAATCCGGGAACAGTGGGCCCACCTCAAGTCAAATGAGGTGGCGCACACAATTTACATATATTACATTCCAAGACGTCACTTATGAGAGTTTTGAGGTAGTCGGGTCCTATTTGTGCGAGTTCTAGATGTTTAGATAACTTTCCAACATTTAATGCAAAATTTTAATTCAATTCTATTGAATGAAAATGGGTTGATTTCAATCTCGGATTTCTAGGAGAGGAATTGTCCCCGAGGCCCGTGTCCAAACCTACTACGTCTAAGACATGCCAAGAAAGGAAGGTGAAACCTTACATACCTTTTTCCGCTCCTTGTGCTACTCCAAATTCAAGTTGCAAATCTGCCAAAATCTACAATTTGGTCATGTTTACCAAACATTGATTAGAGCATTTAGAAGTTAAATCTTAAGGTACTACTTGTCTACCGAAATTTCGGCAGCACTTCCCCTGTAAATACACCATCCCCAAAATTCAACTTAGCCAATTTCAATCAATAACAATCCGGGAATTCAACCCGGCCAAACTACCAATATAATGACAACAACCATACTAATAATTTCCATATTCAATCCAAAATACATTCTAACACTTCAATCAACATACTACCTCCTTCAAGACTTTTCAACTTCCAATAAAACAATAATAACCTTATAATATATTTTCCAACAACACCAGACCAATATCATTGTCTGCCATACATGTAAGAACATAATATTCAATTTACATAACTTCAACCACAAGTCTCCAAATTCTACCATTTCACAAAAATTTACTAAGCTCTTATTAGCAATATAGAATCCACATAACAACAACCAAAATACTAAATAAACTTGCTCACCATTCCTTTATAATTCATCAATATACACGGCTATACATGTGATATACAACTCACGGCCAACATTATACACACATGGCTACAACTTCACTAACATCATCCAACTTCCATCATTAACATAGCATTCACAACAATAACAACCAACACTAGATAAAATAATTAAAACATAATTCCTACACACACATAGGCATGCACGGCCATGCACCTATTGTCACACCCCGATCTTACTAGGGTGTGATGGGCACCCGACCCCGTAACCGGAGCCGAGCGAACCCACTGACTCTTATTACATATATAGACTCCCTTAGACTTTTACATTAATAAGTTAGACTTTTACATTAATAAGAATGAAAACGTAGTAAAATCTTCAGAAATTCTCTTTTGTACTCAATTCAGACAAAATCTATATTTATACGAAACACATAACATAACACTCATGACACATCAGCCGATGGAGCCGCTGGCGACCGACTCTCTATGCCCACAACTCGTCGCAAAGTCTCTAACCGCAATCGAAATCCTAGCATGCAAGCTCTGACTCGGCTACACTCCAGAAAGAACGGAGCTCGCCAACTACGCTGGAACATCTTTTATGCTAACTTCGCATCATCTGGATGTACCTGCGCGGCATGAAACGCAGCCCCCGAAGAAGGGGGGTCAGTACGAACAATGTACTGAGTATGTAAGGCATGAGTAGTAACATAGTAAGAAGTGTACACATGAACAATAACTGCATGGAAACATAAAACATATCATAGGATAACAGAGTAACCTGTGCATATAAGTGCCCCTGGGGGCGGATGCCATGCATGCTTATCTTTCCCTTGAAAAACATTTCTTTCATATATATAGAAAATAGAACATATCATATTGCCGAGGCGTCGGCAGCCGATCCATTTAACCATAAATATATATATATATATATATATATATATATATATATATATATATATATATATATATATATATATATATACCCGCGTCCGGCATCCCGCGTCCGGCATCCCGCGTCCGGGATGATATCAAGTCAAGTACGGATACATGTACCGTGTGTATATCCCGTCTATAGCGCTCTGCCCTTTTTCCCATCTTCCCCATATACATATATATCATACCATAGCATGCAGGAGAGCCCAAAGAAAAGCTATAACTCTATCGGAGTGACGTAAGGTTGGTAACCTCCGATTATATTATGGAATAACTATGGGCGCTTGTCTCACCTTGAAGGAATGATTAATATAAGGCGAGACTATTAATGGAGAGTAATATCATGAGAAAACATAAAACAGGATCATAAGGCATCGTTTCGTATGCTGTGGAATCTTTAAAAATAGTCATTATTCACGAATAGAGTTGAGAATTCAAGAAATAGCTCAACGTTCTCATATCGTCACTGAAATCATGAACTTGGAACCTTTAATCATGGAATCATCATTGTCATATTCATCATATAAACATTTTTCTTCCTTGACATCATCCATGTCATTGTAGAACATATTCATCGTCCTTGTCGTAAAGCTTACTTTGCCATAAATCTTTGTTTTGGGAAAATACGGGCACTTTGGAAAACATTTACGAACTATCGGAGAAGAAGAATCATACCTTGGAATTAATAGATTGGTTAAAACACTATTTTTTAGTAATCGGAATGATAACCAAAAGTTTCCCTTAAATTTTAGTGCGGAAACAAGTCAAATAGAACAATAGGAGGGAATTCGGGAATAGTGGGCCCACCTAGGGTCAATAGAGGTGGCGTACACCAAACTACATACAATAAGCTTCATGGAGACATTTATGAGGGTTTTATTGTAATCCGGTTTCGTTTGACGAGTTATAGATGTTGGGTGCAATTATTCAATAAAATGTGAAGAACTTAATTCAATTCTATTGAATGAAAGAGGGCTAATTTCAAACTCGGATTTCTAGAATTGGAGTGGTCCCCGAGGCACGTACCCAAGCCTATTACGTCTAAGACATGCCAAAGAAGAGAGGGTGAAGCCTTACATACCTTTTTCGCCTCTTACGCCACTCCAAACTCGAGTTCCAAATTCGCCAAAATCTACAATTTGGTCACATTTACCAAACATTAATTTGAGCATTTTAGAAGTTGAGTCTTAAAGTAACACTTGTCTACCGAAATTTCGGCAGCACTTCCCCTGTACATACACCATCCCCAAAAATTCAACTTGGCTAATTTTAATCAACAACAATCCGGGAATTCAACCCGGCCAAACCATCAACAATACCAACAATTATTCTAGAAACACTTCAACATTCAATTCAAAACGCGTACTAACATTTGTAACTTCTTTCTACAAACTTTAACGACTTTCCAATTACATTCAATTCATAATTGCTTACATGTTTAAGTTCGGATCCGCAACCACCCAAACTATATTCAAGAATTCTTCAAACCATCTATACAATATTCATATAATCCAATTCATATGCTATGCCACCCAATTTCTTCCAAATGGAGTAACAACAACAACAACATATTTTCTCCTTCCAAATTCATGAACTATACTAACAACCCATACACTAGCAATATTGTTTTCCATATATGTAAGAAATAATATTATGATTACATTGGCTTCCATAACCACTCTCCAACACTTGCCACTTCAACCAACACTATCAACTTCCATTGTCAACATATAATTCATAACATCCACAACCAAAACACTAAATAAAATCATTAAACCATTGTTCTCACCACTACACATATACACGGCCATATTACTACTACACGGCCACATTCACCACACACATTATTTTCATAATTTTCATTCATTTCTCCACACTACAACATTCACAAGCATGCATAATACATAAAGAAGATTGAATTCTTACCTCTTCTTCTCAATTCCTCAACTTGGCTAAAGTTGTCAACTTGCAACAAAGAGAAAGATTCTTGCTTCAACAACTATATCATGTTAAAGAGCATCCTTGAATTGGTAGGAATACATGAAGAAACAATTTTTTTGGACAAGATTTCATGGAGCCAAATTTCCATGGTTATGGCCTTATTTTCTCCTTCTTCATTTTTTTTTTTTTTTTTGCTCTTTCTTTCTCTCTTGAATAAAATGATGACCACCCTCACATATATATACATATAATTCCTACACTCATGTGAGGGGCACATGCCCTTTTTCTAAATTTCTCTAGAAATTTCTCTTTTTTTTTTTTTGAATTTATCAAAGATGACTAATTATTTGTCATCATCTTTTCTTCTTCTTTTTTTTTTGTCACATGGCCAATATGGCCCCTTCTTGGAACTTTCATGAACCTTATGCGAAATTTTCATTTTACCCCTCGACTTTCTTCAATATTATCATTTTGCCCTTAGCCTTCCACATTATTTCCATGAACCATTTTGCGAATTTCTCTTTTTGCCCTTAACCTTTCTCAATATTTCCATACTACCAATGTTCATAAATAATATTTATAACCAACTTGTATATTAAAATACATTTGGAAGATGGTCATTCCCTTAACTTACCACGACCACCATGAAATATCCGAACGCACAAAACACGGGATATAACACCTATATTCTTGTTCTCCATGAATTTTATCCATCTTTGTACACTACAACATGCACCAATATCCATAACATATAAAGAAAGGAGAAGAATGAATCCTTACCTTCTTCCTTAGCTTCCCAATTAATTAAGACTTGTAACTTGAAAGAATATGAATTTCTTTTGTTCCAAGAACCACTCCACCTTGCTAGGAACCCTTCAATTGGTAGAAAGTAATTTTTGAAGAAATTTTTATCAATTTTCTTGGCAATTTGTGCACTTGGCCGAATGGCCTTTGAAGTTTTCTCCTTCTTTCTCTTGTTCTTGTTTTCTTGAAATTTCTAGAGAATTATGTGAAAAAGATGACTTTGTCATCTTTTATTTAGCTCATTAAAAGCCATGTGGGCTTAAGCCCACTAAGAAGTGGACGGCCAACTTGGCCCAAATGGTCAAGCCCACCTTTTTTTTGTTCTACAATTCATGGAAAATTATTCTACAAATTCCAAGTTTACCCTTAGCCTTCCTCCATATTTCCACTTCTAAATTCTTCATAGGCAACTCATGTACCGACTATATATGAAATTATAGTCTTGCTTGCTATCTTCCCGCGATTATTTTGAATTATCCGAACAAACGAAAATGCGGGATATAACACTAATTATCTAGAAAGGAGTTACTAACGTTGGAATACGTTTTGAATCTCTCCGTAGCTTAACCGTAGTTCTTGACGTCTTAATATAGGTTGAGATACTATTGGGCGGCGTATACGTGTTGTGTTGCAAATAAGCACTAAAGGTATGTAAAGTTATCCCTTCTTTCTTTTGGCATGTCTTAGATATAAGTAATATATGAAATGAGCTTTGGGGTAATTCTATTCACAAGTTCCGAGCATGATTTATGATTCTTATTCACTTCTTGATGTTAGAACTCTTAGAGTAGTCGAGCTACTGCCCTCGAGTTTTCTATATGATCGGATAGTAAATGATACATAAACGTTCCTATTCTCGAAAGACTCTATAATGACTAATGTCCTTAACTCTCATAAGCTGTCTCGTGTTAATTTGATACATGTCTATGATCCCTGAGACTTTATTTGATATACTTCATAATGACATTCAAAGAGTACTGAACATGACTAACGCCCTATACTCGAGTGTTAATTAGCCTACTTATCTATTGAGTCTCTAATGATGATTTAAATGCATATGGTTACTCACTACTCTGCTCGTGCATACTGTTATTACATCTTTCACCGAGTCCCGGGCCGGGTATGTATTCGTGCACAGTTTCACTGCATTGTTCACCGAGTCCCTCACTAGAGGGCCGGGTATGGTATATATATATGATGATATGATGATACAATATGATGATATGATGATATGATGATGGCACCGAGTCCCATGATGGGCCGGGCATGATATACATGTATATGACAGCTTCACCGAGTCCATAATGGGCCGGATATGATATATGACATAGGCATGCATGATTTTACTTCATAAGACACAGGTACAGTGATTCTTTGATTATCATACTTGTCTCCTGGAATCTTTACTTCAGTTATGATCTTTCCTATTGTATTTCATGCTTTATATATTCAATACATATCTCGAACTGACCCTCTTTCTTCGGGGGGCTGCGTTTCATGCCCGCTGGTATAGATACTCGCTTCGGTGATCCGCCAACTTAGGATTTCTATTCAGCTATCTTGGAGTGCTCCATTGTTCCGGAGCTTAGACGTTTGGATATAGATCCTTTTGTTATATATATGTGTGTTTATCCAGGGGTACGGCGGGGCCCTGTCCCGTCATATGTTACTGTTGTTACTCTTAGAGGTCTGTAGACATATGTGTGGGTTGTATACAGATGTTGTCCAGCTGTGTTAGACTTATGTTTTGGGACGTTCCCATTCGTAATGGCAGCCTTGTCGGCTTGCGTATATATATGTATATATGTTTTGGGGTGTTGTATGTAGTGGCAGCCTTGTCGGCTTGCATACGTGTATGGTTGGGACGTTCCCATATGCTACGATAGCCTTGTCGGCTTATGTACGATGATACTTGTTGATAGTTGTGACTCCACAGGAGACAGGTTGCTTTGATATATATATATGCGACAGTTTTGAGACGATGTCTTGTTTTTTTTTTATAAGTCCCTTATCATACTAGTTGTGGATTGATTACAGTTAACAGAAATATATACGAGTGTCCAGCTCGGGCACTAGTCACGGCCTACGGGGTTGGGTCGTGACAGCTTGTATACCTCTCCATGGGTCTCCAATGCTCCTTTGGTCATCCTCTTAGCTTGAATGGATTGGAGTCCCACGCCTTGGTCTTCAATGTAAGCCTTCAAGTGAAGTGTGCCCAGTAGAGTCATATCATTACACTTGTCCTTACTAGTTCTATCCAGATACAGTACATGGCTGTTCAAAACTATCTTAAACTTCAGTCTGGTGCTTTATCTTGAGCAGTTCTTATTCTCAAGTTTGGAATTTCAGACTTTCTATGTTCAAAATTTTCCTAGTTTGACTTGGTAATTCTTGAACACTGTTGAACTGAATTATACTTGCAAAATAAAAAATGAAGTTAGTAAAAAATCTGCAAGTCCATTCCCTTCTCTGTGTATGTGCACAACAGTCACCATCTGATCCCTTCTCATTCTATTTGTATCATCCACCACCATTGAGATACTCCATGGTATATTCCATCCTACAGTAAGTATCATCTTCATTGCCATTGAATCAGTCTCCATGATTAGAGGAAAGAAGTGATTGTCTAAGCAATATTGCAATCCTATTCTGATAGCTTCAGCTTCTGTAACTAAATTTGTACCATCCAGTAGTCTCCTAGCAGCAATATGCACCAGATTCCCTTCCTCATTTCTAATACAAAAAGCAGCAGAGCTTGGTCCATGATTACCCTTAGCAGCTCTATCTGTGTTGCATTTGAACTGTCCTTCTGTAGGCTTCCTCCACCTTATCACTCTATAAAAAATTGTTGGTTTGTAATCTTCAAAAAACTGCAAGATGAGATGCCACTTTTTTGGTATGTTAAGAGCAGGAAACAACACCTTACATAACAGGTATATGTTAAGATTGATTTCATAGATCACCCTATTAACGGTCATGGTGCCTTCATGCAACCGATTATTCCTCCATTTCCAAATTTTCCAAACTATAAAAGCAGGAATAGCTTTAAACACGGATTTCAACTTGTAATGACAGTTTGCTTCCCATCAGCATCTGATAGCATGCTTAACTTGTACACAATTCAAGCTCAAACCTGCTGCTGAATTAAATACTCTCCAAACTTTATCAGCAAATTCTTCACCAAGAAATAAATGATTTATTGTCACTTGATGAGAAGAACTACAACAGCAACACTTAGAAACTACTTCAATACCAATGCTTGCCACCAGTTCATCTACTGGCACTTTAAACTTCCATAATTTCCATAAGAAAAAAGAGATTTTGAAAGGCACACCTTTTACCCAAATATTTTCAAATGCCACTGTCACCTTGGCTCTTTGTCTTAACAGTTCCCATGCACTACCACTGTAAATTTTCCTGAACTAGTAAGCATCTACCATAGAGTATCCCAATCATAAGAGGCATGCTTAATGTCAATTTCCTGAATTATATGTTGCACAATCTCATCTGGAAACAACTGCATGAGTTTTTGAACATTCCAAGTTCCATTTGTCATCAGTTCAGACACATCTTCAATAGGCTCATTGACAGGCCATCTCTGAGGAACCACAAAGCTGACTGCACCTAGTTTTTTCAAATTTTTAAACCACACATTAGAACTCCCAATCTTTAGTTCCCACCATATTTCTTGTTCATGTTACTCCCTATACTTTATACGTTGAGTTCCGCCATAAGTTAGCTGACGTGGAGTTAGAAAGTGAAATTTTCGTCAAGGTCATACGAGATTCTACATGTTTATTCTATGTATATGAGAGTTTAAGTTATGTCTAACAAGTATCAGAAATATTGGAGGTTGAACGAATCAAAGGAATGAATGTGATAGCTAGGCAGTTCGATGCCCATCTCGACGGATCGTATAAGGTCGACGGTCCACCAATCCTCACCATGGAATCACCATCAGAGAGTTAGCTCTGATGAGTAGCCTACCGCCATCATTCAAAGGTCGTAGAGCAGCTCGACAGTTCGTTGAGTTTACCATCGAAGTTCGACGGTCTGTCAAGTTGACTGTCGAAGTTGAGGCGGTGGAAATTTTCTCTTTTGTTATAAATAAAAGGGGCCACGACCTTGGGGCTCATTTTCACCAAAAATCAGAATCTTATAGACCATATAAGCTCTCAACCATCCTAAATCCTCCATAAACATCTTAAGCTAATTCAAGTGAAAATCAAGTATTAAAACCCTAAGCTAGTTCATGGAAGATGATTGTTCTTGCTTTTAGCTGAAGTAGTGATGGATTTGGTTTCAAAGTAAAATTGTGTGGGTTGAAGTTCTTCAAGTATAAGGTGTTATATCCCGTATTTTTGTACATTGGAATATTTTTAAGCGAATTGAGATAAGTTTAAGGACAAGTTATTTTGGGATATGAGATAGAAACTTTTAATCTCCGATTTTAATTAGTACACGAATTGCTTATGAATTTTAATTAGTATAGAAATATTAGTGGAGATTAGGGATCAATTAACCATGATTAGATTATTAAGTGGGGATTAAGACTAATTATCACTAATTAAGTTGTTAGTGGGCCGTGTGGACCCCACCATTGCATGGACAAATTTGATTGGCCCATGCCTTGAGTGGGGCACGTGTCCAGCCCTTGGACACCTTATAAATATTACCTTGATGACTAATGAAATGGACCATCCACTTATTCATTCATCTTCAACATTTTGTGAATGCATAGAAATAGAGAGAGGTTCGGCCATGGCTGTCCATGGTGAAGCCTATGAAAGTGTAACAAAAAAATTTATTTTCCAAGGTATTTTAACCATTTGAAGGATTATTAGTAACGTGGAATTGATCCTAGGGGCAGCAAGAGTGTATTAGTTGAAGTCACTAATTTCAGCCACGTTAAGGAGCTAAGTTTATTGAGGTAAGATTTAATCCTTTCTACATGTTTTAGAAGGAGTTTGGGCTGGTTGTAATCTGGTAGATATGAATTGAATACATGGAATTATATATGTTGATATTGAAGTATTGTTGAGCCGTGTGAGGGGGCTGTTTTAGTTAGAATTGGTGAATTAATTTTAAGTAACATTTTGGTTGTTGTTGTTATGGATTATGTGATGAGAATGAAGGAATTAAATGGTTAAAGTTGAAGTTGTATTTGTTTTGTGGGCTGTTGTAGAACTTATTGTGATATTAATGTAGTTTTCTTGCATATGAATGAATGATGTTGTTGTCGTGTGTTGGCTGGTATAATTCACTAATTTAGATGAAAGGAGTGTATGAAATAATGTATAAGAAGCATATGTGGTTTGCTTGGTGTATTCGTTGATATTCGTAAGATCATCGGGCATCTTTATGTTGTTAGTTAGGGGCTGTTTTGAGTATGTTGTTGATCTTGTTGAGTTGAAAGATTAAGTATAGTTAAGATTGTACGTTATGTCGTTATATTGGTTGGGCTGTTATAGGATCGTTTCGATGAAAATGTTATGACTATGGATCATTAAGAATAGCTTGAATATGTCGTAGTCGTATGTGGATTATTATCGAATGTTGTAATATGTGGGCTGATTGGAATGTCATGCGGGCTGTTCGGGGTGTTCTCGAATCTTGTCTTGATTAGTCTCAACATAGTACTTGAACGTGTGGTTGTTGATGTTGACTTGGTTATTGTGTAGTTGGTTGAATATAAAGGAAACGTCATCTAATTTTCTAGAAATGCGCTACTAACGTTGGAATACGTTTTGAACCTTCCCGTAGCTTAACTATAGTTCTTGACGTCTTAATATAGGTTGAGACACTTTGGGCAGCGTATACGTATTGTGTTACGGATAAGCGTTAAAGGTATGTAAAGCTATTCCTTCTTTCTTTTGGCATGTCTTAGATATAAGTGATATATGATATGAGCTTTGGGGTAATTCTATTCATAAGTTCCGAGTGTGATTCATGATTCTTATTCACTTCTTGATGTTAGAACTCTTAAGGTAATTGAGCTATTGCCCCTCGAGTCTTCTATACGTTGGATAGTAGTTGGTACGTAAAAGTTTCTATTCTTAAAGACTCTACAATGACTAATGTCCTTGACTTCCATAAGCTGTTTCATATTATCTTGATACGTGTCTATGATTCCTGAGGCTCTATTTGATATAGTCCATAGTGACATTCAAAGGGTACTTAACATGACTATCGCCTTTGATACTCGAGTGCTAGTTTATTCTACTTATTCTATTGAGTCTCAGATGATGGTTTAGTTTGCATATGGTTGCTCATGATATTCTACTCGTGCATGCTGTTATTGTATCATTCACCGAGTCCCGGGCCGGGTATGTTATCACGCACAGTTTCTCTACATTGTTCACCGAGTCCCATGATGGGCCGGGTACGGTATATGATGATATGATGATATGATTATGGCACCGAGTCCCATGATGGGCCGGGTATGGTATATGTGTACACGACTTTATTCACCGAGTCCCATAATGGGCCGGGTATGGTATATGATAATGATATGCATGATTTTATGTTATAAGGCACAGGTACAGTGATTTCTTGATTATCATACTTGTCTCCCGAAATCTTTACTTCAGTTATGATCTTCCTTATTGTATTTCATGTTTTATATACTCAGTACATATCTCGTACTAACTCCCTTTCTTCGGGGGGCTGCGTTTCATACCCTCAGGTGCAGATACTCGCTTTGATGATCCGCCAGCTTAGGACTTCGATTCAGCAGTCTTGGAGTGCTCCATTGTCCCGGAGCCTAGACTTTTGGTATCGATCCTTTTGATGTTTATCCAGGGGTACGGCGGGGCCCTGTCCCGTCATATGTTACTGTTGATACTCTTAGAGGTCTGTAGACATATGTGTGGGTTGTATATAGATGTTGTTCAGCTGTGTTAGCATGACTTATGTTTTGGGACGTTCCCATTCGTAGTGGCAGCCTTGTCGGCTTGCGTATATATATATTTTGGGATGTTGTATGTAGTGGCAGCCTTGTCGGCTTGCGTATATATAGTTGGGACGTTCCATACGTTATGACAGCCTTGTCGGCTTGTGTACTATGTATCTTTTGATTAGTCGTGACTCCTCAGGAGACAGGTTGCCTTGGTATATATGTGACAGTTCTGAGGCGACGGTTTGTTTTTACAAGTTTCCATAATAGGTTTAGTTTCGGGTTGATTATAGCTAACAGGTACGTATACGAGTGTCCAGCTCGGGCACTAGTCACGGCCTATGGGGACGACATAAGGTATGTTCTTCCCTTTATTACTATAATTGAGTTGATTTGGAGATTAGTAAGTCATAAAGGTGAAAAGAATCATGGTAGAAAAGGTCATAAAGTATTGTGTTGTAGTTGTTGGCCATGAATGGAATTTGAAAGGAAGTTTTGGATTAATTTGAGTGTAATTTGAATATAATCTCTTGAGTATGGAATTGTTGATGTTGATATTGTTGTTTGGGAGTTGTTTTGAAGTTTGGAGTAAGTAAGTTGTTATATCCCGTATTTCGCACGTCGGGATAATTTGGGTCAATTACGATAAGTTGGGGATTAGACCATTCCGAGATGGGAAGTAGAGATTTTTGCTTGTCTTAAAAGAATAAGTGGTGCATGATTTTATTGGTATGGAAACATTAAAGAAACATTTGGGGTCAAATTTTATTTTTGGAAAGTATTCTAATTATGGAAGGGAAATTAATTTGTGGAACAAAAAAAAAAGAAGGAAGGAGTAAATGAAGGCCATGTGGCCGGCCACCTTAGGTGGGCCATGGCCACATGGTTGGCTAAAGTTTGCAATTAAAAGATGACAAGGTCATCTTATTTCCTCACTTTCATCACTTAGGAAAATTCAAGAAAAATCAAGAAAACTTGAGGAGAAGAGAGAAGGGCTGCATTCGGCCAGCCCATGGAAATTCCAAGACCAAGATTTGG
>NW_026726714.1:0-56376 GCF_029784015.1 Lycium ferocissimum | reverse complement strand
AAGAACGAGAACGGGCGAGAAGAAGAAGAAGAAGAAGAAGAAGAAGAAGAAGAAGAAGAAGAAGAAGAAGAAGAAGAAGAAGAAGAAGAAGAAGAAGGAGGAGGAGGAGGAGGAGGAGGAGGAGGAGGAGGAGGAGGAGGAGGAAGAACGAACCGAGGAAGGAGAAGAAGAACAGTGGAGGGAAAAGAGCAAAAACGGGTGCGGCTATTGGCGCCCTTTTTTTTTTTTTGGACCCATTTTGGTATTTTAGGGTTTATATTGGCTGGGTCAAAGTGTTAAAAATAAAACTTGAGGGCAAAGTGTTAAAAATAAAGTTAAGGGTCAAAATGTCAAAATGAAACTTTTGGGCAAGGTCAAAACCTCTTAATCACTAATAAAAAAACATCACCTCCACTCAATAATTAAAACTTGAGTCACCTCCACTAAAAAAAAAAGACTTAAGAGTCACCTATAATTAAATGCCCCAAGAGACAAGGACATTTAAGGCCACAAATAACTCTTCCACCACCAATGTGGGAGAGTACTTATATTCCCGATTTGATATAGCAAACTATCTTTACACTCCTTGCTATAGAAAACTCCATGTAGCTTCCGTGGACTGAGAAGGAAGATACATAGCGATAGCCTTTGAGATCACTAGAAAGTTCAACTTCCCCTCTAAATTCGGGAAGGATGAACTTATATAAAGTCATATTGATCACTCTCTCTCTCTCTCTCTCTCTCTCTCTCTCTCTCTCTCTCTCTCTCTCTCTCTCTTATTTTTCTCCCTAATTTCTTTGCCTCCATAACAATGGTATCAGAGCTTTCATCGATATGTGAGTTTTACTGAAAAAATAATTTTTACCCATTTTTAACTCGTGAGGGCTCATTTTAACTCGACAAAACTCCAATAATTTTAACTCGAGCTCACTTCCAACGCACCAGACTCCAATTTTAAATCTTACATATTTTGAACCGTGACAAGCATCAATATATCTTTGAATGCTCCACAAGTCTTCATTGATGGGAAGATCTGGTCTTTGTGGATGTAGAAATTTTTTCTGATACTGTTCAGGAGATTACATTGAAGTTGTTTGTTCAGGAGCAGAACAGTTTTTAATCACTCCTTCAGTATATGCTAAATGTGATGAGATAGAAAGGCTACATTTGGGACAACATTTTATCATCTCGCTGGTAGTATTGATCTGCCTTGGTTGGTGTAGGGGACTTTAATGTGGTTCTGAATGAAGAAGAGAAAATAGGTGGACTTCCTATAGTCCCGCAAGACTATGAGGATTTTGCCTTTTGTATCAATTCATGTGAGCTTTTTAAAACTTCATTTAAGGCAAATCCTTTCACTTGGTGGAATGGAAGGGCAGGTGATGATTGTATATTTGAGAGGCTGGATAGAATTGTCATCAACTTGCAGCTTCAGCAATGGTTTGGTCATATTGAAGTGGAACATCTGTCTAGCACAGGTTCAGACCATGCTCCACTTCTTGTTTCTTTGGGGAAAGAAGCTCAGAATTTCATAAAACCATTCAGGTTTTTGAAGTTTTGGACAAAACACAAAGATTTTATGGACACAGTAAAACTAAATTGGCCTGAGGAAAGTGAAGGCAATCCTTTCCTGGTTTTTAGGCAGAAGAACAAGCAGGTGAAAGGGGCATTATCTTCATGGAGTAGAGAGGCTTTTGGGAATATACTCAAACAACTCATTATAAGGGAGGATATAGTGAGAATCAAGGATCAACTTTTTAAAGAAGATCCATCTGTTGAAAATAGAACAGTGGTGCAACTTGCACAAGCTAAAATGAAGAAGCATCTTCATTATGAGGAAGAGTTTTGGAGGCAAAAATCAGGCTATACATGGTTTGCTGAAGGAGATAGGAGCACCGGGTTTTTTCAGAATCTAGTAAATGGTAGGAGGAAAAGATTGTGAGTGAATAAAATCTAAGATGTTGATAGAAATTGGATAGAAGAGGAGAATCAACTAGTAGCAGAAGCAGTTAGTTTTTTCCACAATTAGTTTACTCAGGAGGAGGAAATATCAGACTTTAGCATGTTGAGGCATATCCCTGTATGGTTTCCACTGAAATCAATGAAATTCTCTGTGCACTTCCTTCATTTGAAGAGGTCAAGAGAGCTGTTTTTGAAATTAAGGGAGAAAGTGCTTGTGGTCTTAAGGAACTTTTAGGAACTTTTTTTCAATCATGTTGGCAATTTGTAGGCTTGGATGTATTCAATGTGCTTAAAGCATTCTATGAAGGGCATACTATTCCAAAATCTGTCACTCATACTAATTTGGTGCTGCTTCCTAAGAAATCAATGGTTCAAAACTTTGCTGATTTGAGGCCTATTAGTTTGAGCCATTTCATTAATAAGGTTATATCAAGAGTGGTGCATGGAAGATGCGGAGAAAATTTTGCCTGAGCTGATTCCTAGTAACCAGTCTTGATTTGTTAAAGGTAGAAGCATTATTGAAAATCTTCTATTCACTCAAGAAATTTTAACAGATATAAGAAAAGAGGCAAACACACGCAAATGTGATGATAAATTTAGATATGGCTTAGGCATATGATAGAGTGTCCTGGCTGTATTTATCTAAGGTACTGAGAAAAATGGGATTTGCAAAAATCTTTGTGGATCAGATATGGAGACTCTTGGCTAATAATTGGTATTCAGTTTTGTTGAATGGTCAATCCCATGGCTTTTTTCATTCTACAAGGGGTGTGAAACAAGGTGATCCTCTATCACCTGTTCTTTTTATCCTATCTGCTGAAGTGTGGCCTAGAGCACTTGACTCTTTATTTGATCATGGGCAATATAGGTGTTTTGGAATGCCTAAATGGAGTGCCAACTTGAATCATCTGACTTATGCAGATGATACTATAATCTTTGCTTCTGCAGATAACTTTTCATTAGAAATGACAATGGAAGTTTTGAGAGATTATGAAAAGTTGTCTAGCCAATTGATAAATCGGGATAAAGTTCATTTTATATGCATCAGAAGTCAGTTGTTAATATTTGTCAGGAGGTTAACAAATTATTGGTTTCACTAAAGCCATATTCCCATTCAAATACCTTGGGTGCCTTACCTTCCACACCAGAAAGAAGAAAGTGTATTACAATGATCTGATCAAGAAGGCAAAGGATAAGTTACAAAACTGGAAAGGTAGGTCGTCATCATTTGGAGGAAAAGCAGTTCTCATTAATAGTGTATTACAAAGTATGCCAATGTATTTTCTATCTGCAATGGCACCTACTAAGTATACACTAAATGAACTGCATAAAATCTTTACAAGGTTCTATTGGAGTAACAAAGAAGAAGGAAAAAAAATATACTGGTTTGCTTAGCTAAAAGTTTATATTCCTAAACAACAGGGAGGATTGTGATTTAGGTCTCTTTTTGATGTATCTAAAGCCTTGTTTGCTAAGCTATGGTGGAGGTTTAGGACAGGCTATACTTTATGGTCAACATTCATATGGAACAAGTATTGTAAGAAGCATATTCCAACTTTGATTCAATGGAAAGGGGGCTCACAATTGTGGAAGAAGATGTTAGAGGCAAGAGATGCAATAGAAAAAGAGATTTTATGGGAACCTGGAAATAGGACTACCAGCTTTTAGTTTGAAAACTGGACCAAGCTAGGACCTCTCTCTCAGGTTATGCCAACAAATTTCCTTATGGATGAAAGTATTCAGGAGGTGGAAGATGTGATGATCAATGGGAAATGGAGTTATCAAATTTTGCAGCAAACTGTGCCTGAGGATATTGTTGATCACATTAGAAATGAACTACATATTGATGAACCTTCTAAAGAATATGACAAGGCCCGGTGGATGCTCACAGTAGTAGTAAATTCACGGTTTGCAGTACATAGGAGATATTAAGGCAGAGAAATGATCCAACCTAGTTTTTCAGACAGCTCTAGACAAAAGGTTTACCTTTCAAAGTTGCATTTTTCTTGTGGAGAGTCTGGAACTAGAAGTTACCTATAGATGATATGCTAGCCAGGATGGGGATATCCATTGCCTCTATTTGTAGGTGTTGTGCTCAACCTCAACAAGAAACAATGAATCATATGTTCTTGATTGAAAAATATACATAAGATATTTGAAAGATCTCTTTAGCAGTAGCAAGTGTACAAGATCCTTTTGTTCAAATAAACCAAGCAGTCAAGAAATGGTGGGACACAGAATACTCTTCAAAGTTAAAGCCATTATATCAAGCAGCTCCAGCAATTATTCTTTGGCAACTTTGGAAGAGAAGAAACACAGTTCTGCATGGTGGTGTTATGTCTAGGAATAGGGTCATATATGAGATCAATCTTAACCTTATTCAACTGGCAAAAACAAAATATCCCTGGATGACAAACATACCAAATTCTTAGCCTCAATTGGTGCAATACCTGAAAGATTATAAGCCTCACATACAGTACACACGGGTGTAATAGTGGAGTCCTCCTCAAGGGTGATTTAAATGTAATAGTGATGGTGTTTCTAAAGGCAATCCTAGTCCTAGTGCAGCTTCATACTGTGTGAGAAACTATGGAGGGGAGTTTATACATGCTAGTACTAGAAAAATTGTAGACACAACTTGTTTAGGTGCAGAGGCTAAGGCAATGCATTACGGCATTGCTTATTGTGTGCAGCAGCTACTACTACCATTGATCTTGGAGACTGGTTCCCTTAGTTTAATGAAGATGGTAGAAGGGGAATGGGATGTACCATGGATCATTAGTATGGAGGTTCATAAGATTTTAGAATGGAGGAAGAAGGGAGTAATACAGATTGGCCATGAACTGAGAGAAAGAGACCAGCTGGCTGATTTCTTAACTAACATTTTTTTTTCTTTTACAGGTACACTTCATTTTGATTCATTTACTGAATTACCAAAAACAACTAGAAGGCTTGGAAATATTGACAAGATTCATTTGCCAAGCCTCAGATTCAAGACAGTAATTGCCAAGGAACCAAATTAAATAAGGACAATATAAGCAAGGCATATGCAGCACATATAAAATTTGCATAACATAGTTGAAATGGAGAAATCAGTGAAGATATTCTACAACAGGTTTAAGTATTCATCTGTATTTATATCTGTCACTATGCAACTTCTATCCAATGTGTGGTATGAACTTCATTGTAACGACCCTATTGGTCGTTATAGTCTTTTCGGCACTTTTAGACCTTTTCCTAAGGTTGTTAGCTCACTTTTGACCCAAGGAGACCGTTGACATGCTTCCCGAGGTATTCGGAATTGATTTGGGAGACTTTTGGGGAAAATTGAGCTTTAAGCGAAAAAGAGTTGACTCAAAGTTGACTTTTGGGTAAATGAACATTTTTCAGAAATCCGTCGACTCCGAGAGGTCTGGATGGTCATTTAGAACTTTTTTGCATATTTGGTTTGGTTCCCAATGCACTCGGGTGCATTTTGGGACTTGGGTTGGGAAGTTACAATTGAGGTATCGGGGGTTGACTCAACGATACCTCCGTTGAAAATTCTGAGGCCACGTGTACGTTCGTAGCGCGTTTTTATATATGTCGGCATATCTGGTATGTGAGTAGATGGCCTTGGAAAATAGCCAAAAATTCGGGTTGAGTTGTGAAAACTTAGGATTATTCTGGTGTCTGGTGCCAGTGGCAGCGGTATCGCTATAGTGGTCACCCTGCCGCTGAAGCGGCTTATGCATTTTAGGCGTGACCACTAGAGCGGTCATGGGACCGCCAAAGCGGTAACGCTGAAGCAGCCTGCTGGTCGCGAAAGCGGGTGTCGGGCAGTTAATTTCATTAAATGAGTGTTAAAAGCCCTAAGTCCCTCATTTATTACTATTCCAAAATCTGAGCTATAGGGAGCAATTCTAGGTGATTCTTGGAGGAAATTCTTGGTAGTAAGTTCTTCTAATTCCCTTATTATTCCATTGTCCTTAGTCACCTTGGAATCCCTTTATCTTGATAGTTCATTAAGTGATTGAAGATTAAAAGAGGGCTCCATGAGTTCTTCTTTCTAGGCTTCTAAATCATGAATTGTTGGTTGGGTTAGCTTCCTTAAGCATTGAATTAATGATTAGAATTCTTTATTTCATGAATTCTTCCTAATTGGTGGCTAAATTATGGGGTTGGAGGTTAGGGTTTATACCCAAATTTGGGGGTTTTTCCTAGAATTCGAATTTGAGTAAATTGTTGATTGTTCTAGATTGATATTGATGGGAATTGATCACCTGGAGCCTTAATTTCATGTTGAGACCTTTACATTCCTAATTTCACCATTCTAGTTCATAAAACCCATTCCATAGGTAGGGATTTGGGTCTTGAATAGAAGTAAGGTTCGTTTGTTATTCTGCTTGATTCTAATTTCCTGATTTCAATGTGCCTAGACTTTCTTTATCTCGAGGCTCAAAGGAAGGGGAAGTCTAAAGAGTGATTGTTGGTGATATTGTTGTTCGGCCTTCCAGGTAGGTTACGGTTTATCCTATGGTAAGACTTCATTTAGCGAAGCATATATTTAGACGATATTATCAGAGAAAGCATGTAAACCTTCGGGTATAAAGTTGGGTTGGATATTATATTCAGTTGGGCCCTGTTGTGTGTACGGGGCTAGCCACCCCGATGTGTTGTGACTTATCTCGTTCTGTTATTATTGGCACGATGCCACGTGGAGATAGTAGATATTGGAGACTATTGATATATCTTGATCATGATATTGTAGTATCTTACTTGTTGTCGTTTGATACAAGGATAGTGTGCTATTATGGCTTGTTGTGTAGCCTTTTCATGATATTGTTGGTGTACCCATGCGTGGTACTTTGATATTGATTTGATTATTGACATTGAACTCATATATTGCACGCATTCTCATCCTTCATGATATACTGTTGATACATTCATGATACTTGAAGAAATACTGTTACGAGCTGGGCTCAGTTGGATGAGAATGACGTGAGGACCGATGTCCGATGTTTATCCCAGTATCGAGGTATGAGTGTAGCGATTGCCGAGGTTGTTGCTAGAATCGTGAGGTAGTGGTTGCCGAGGTTGTTGCTGGAATCGCGAGCTACATGGACCTTGCAGGTCCCCCATGGGTTGTGCTGCCGAGATGTGATGTTCCATTATCGGAGTACATGTGTACGGTGCATATGCATTACATCGATATTTCATACATTATTGCATTTCATTGTACTCTTGACTTCTCGTAATATTCTTGTGCTATTATTGTGATCTAGTTGTCTTAGATGAATTCGGGGATTGAGTAAGTTGAGACTTGGCACATTTGAGTTTAGATGCTAAACATAGGTGATAATGTGTACTTGGATTCTGGCTCGTGTTTAACTTTTACTTTGTTGATTTACTTGTTCATCTTACTTTATTGTCTTGATATATGTTAGCTAAACTTAGTTGGCCTATGATACCTACCAGTACTTGTTGTTTGTACCGACTCGCACTTGCGTTTCTTTTATGAATGCAGAGTTCCAGGTGGGATTGACCTCTACTTCTCGTGGCTGATTGTGGTTCGAGAGTTGCTGTTAGAGTCTTATAGGGTGAGCATGGGGATGTCCGCTACCTTGAATATTCTTCTTTTATTTTATGTCTTACTTGATATTTCGAGACATATCCAGACTATTGATGTATTATTGTTATTTCCAGACTAGTGTTTTAAAAGGCGATGGTGTAAGGCGGGGCGTTTTACGTCTGTCTCAGTGAGGCCTAAACCCCGAGGCACGGGGCGCAAGCCCCATGGGATTTTAATTTTTAGTATTTTATAAAATGATATAATTATAACAAATACTTTTAAATAGGTGAAATAGCGTAAAAAATTGAAGAAAATTATAAATAAGTGATATAGATATATATATATGCTCCACCCCTCCCCCCCCCCCCGCCCCAAAAAAAACTAATTAGAACAATCTATTAGACGCTACTTACAAGTACAAGTGACTGCTCGTTACTTTTTTGAGATAGTAGAAGACAAGATAAATAATTGAAAAAGAATATATATATATATATATATATATATATATATATAAATGCTCCACCCCCACAAAAAAAACTAATTAGAACAATCTATTATACGCTACTTACAAGTACTAGTGACTGCTCGTTACTTTTTTTGAGATAGTAGAAGACAAGATAAATAATTGGAAAAGAATACATATTAGGCATTCTAGCAATAAAAAAAGGTCTTGACTTTTAAATTTAATGTTTCAGTTCCTTTTTAAAACATTTGAGTAATGACATGTTGACTTTTGAGAATTTGGGCATTATATTGACTTATTTAACAAATTTCGTTTTAGTTCGAAGAAGTTTTCTGGACTTACGCCTAACACGCCCCAACAAAAAAAACTCGCCCCAAACGCCTGGGCGTACGCCCCGAATTGCTTGGCGTACGCGTTTGGAGACTTTCGCCCCGACCCATCGCCCCGGGGCATTTTTGGTACGCCCCGCCCCAGGGCTCGCCCCGAAAATTCCTTTTAAAACACTGTTCCAGACTTGTAGATTCTAGTTAGATGCTCTTATATGGCTAGACATATTTCTGGAGTGGTTTTGATGTATTTCCGTAATATCTATCTATTATTATGTCAGACTTACGTATTTCTATCTCTTCCGCCTATTTATTAATCATGTCTTTAATATTGTTGGGATAAAGGTTCGCCTACCGAGGTGGGAAAGGTAGGTGCCTGCTCTGAATTGGGTCGTGACAAGTTGGTATCAGAGCCCTAGGTTAACCGGTCTCTAATACAAGAGCGTGTCTAGTAGAGTCTCATGGATCAGTACGATGAGCTCCGTACTTATCTACGAGAGGCTAGTAGAGTCTCAAGGATCTTTTGTACTACTTTATTCTAATTGGTATCTAAACAATCAAATTGGTATCTGACTCTTATCCCTTCTCTCTCAGATGGTGAGGACTCAAGCTACAATAGCCCGAGACCAGGTGCCAGAGCCCGCAGCTACGGTTGGCACCAGAGGGCGAACGACAGTTAAAAGATGCGGTAAAGCTAGAGGATGTCCTGTGGTAGGGACAGCAGTGTGAGAGATCTCCATCTCCAAAGCCTGAGGTTTAGCAGGTTCGAGGCTAGGCCACTGAGGATGATGTGGCTCCAGGCGGGCACACCCGGAGGCCACTTCAGAGCAGATGATACAGGATACTATGGCTGGTGTACTACTATACTTAGATGCCCAGCAGGCTGCCGCTGGTGTTGCTTCTCCGGGCAGAGGATCGCAGACTAGGGTTAGGATGCAGATCCCTGAGCAGAGACCGACTCGTACAGCGCATCCTGCTGCGACTATGGCTCCACGGATGGATGTAGTGCCAGCCCCTAGAGATGATCTTAGGCCCGTGGCGAGCCCTGTTATGACCTTGACTGATCAGGAGTTAGTTGGGAGGTTTAGAAAGTTGGAGCCACCGAGATTCTCAAGTACTTCTGGAGAGGATGCATATGAGTTCATCTTAGACATGCATGAGTTGTTACATAGGATGGGGATTGTTGAGTCCCATGGAGTTGACTATGTGTCCTACCAGTTTCGCGGAGACGCGAAGACTTGGTGGAGGTATTTTATTGCTTGCAGACTTGAGGGTTCTCCTCCACTGACTTGGACACAGTTTCATCAGGCCTTCCTTGAGAAGTATGTGCCCCGGGCTTTGAGAGAGGCGTGTAGGGATGCGTTTCTACATCTACAATAGAGGAGATTGTCTGTGGAGACCTATGTTACTTGCTACTTGCACTTGGCTCATTATTTCGTTCCTTTGATTCCTACTGAGCCTGACAGGATTCGGCGCTTTGTTGGTGGGCTCGTCGGTACTCTTCAGATTCCTTGCCTTCAGCTTGAGGCTATGGGGGCTTCCTTCCAGTCTATCGTCGAGCATGCTTCTTTAGTCGAGGCCGCTAAGGCCCGTGCATTTGGAGGGGTAGTAAGAAGAGGCAGCGATAATTTAGGAGTTATGGTGATTCTAGCTTGAGGGGCGCTGGTCAATCTTCCAGGCCGCATCAGCCATATTCTGGCTGCCCTGTACATTCAGCTTTGCAGGCTTCCTCCAGTGAGCCACCTAGGCAGAGAGCTCCTGAGAGCTCATTTTCTCGACCAGTGGACAAGGTTGTTCTAGTCGGGTCCTCGGCTTCAGTCTATCAGTCTCCACCCTCTAAGGGCTACTTTGTGTGTGAAGAGTTTTGTCATTATGCTGGAGTTCGTATGTGTCTGCATATCATACCGTTGATTAGGATTTGCCTTGCAATAACATACATGTACATGTTCATGTGTCTACTCCGGTCGAAGATTCTGCTGTGGTTGGTCGAGTTTATCGGTCGTGTTTGGTTACTTTAATAGGTTATGAAACTTGGGTAGATTTGATGATTCTTGATAAGGTGGATTTTGACATTATCTTGGGTATGAACTGGCTTTCTCCTTATCATGCGATTTTGGACTGTCATGCCAAGACAATCACCTTAGCCATGCCTGGCATTCCTAGACTTGAGTGGAGGGGTACTCCAAGCCCCGCTCTGAAGAAGATTATTTCCTTTCTTCAGGCAAAGAAACTAGTCAACAAGGGGTGTTTAGCTTATTTGGCTCATGTGCGTGACACTACTGTTGCATCTCCACCCCTTGAGTCCATTCCTATTGTGAGTGAGTTCGCGGAGGTATTCCCGTCTGACCTGCCGGGTATGCCACCCAATCGCGATATTGACTTCTACATTGACTTGGATCCGAGCACTCGCCCTATTTCTATTTCGCCATATCGGATGGCACCGGCCGAGTTGGGAGAGCTTAAGGAGCAGTTACAGGATTTATTGAGCAAGGGGTTCATTCGATCGAGTGTCTCCCCTTAGGGTGCTCCTGAGTTGTTTGTGAAGAAGAAGGATGGATCTATGAGGATGTGCATTGATTATCGCCAGCTGAACAAGGTTACCATTCGGAACAAGTTTCCTATGCCTCGTATTGATAATTTATTTGACTAGCTTCAGGGTGCTTTAGTGTTCTCGAAGATTAACTTGCGTTCAGGCTACCACCAGCTGAGGATCAGGGCTGAGGATATTCCCAAGATAGCCTTTCGAACAAGATATGGACATTATGAGTTTCTGGTGATGTCATTCCGGCTTATTAATGCCCCGGCTGCATTCATTACTTTGATGAATGGTATCTTTAGGCCATTCCTTGACTCCTTTGTGATTGTGTTTATTGATGATATCTTGTTGTATTCCAAGAGTAGAGAGGAGCATGAGAGCCATCTTCGCAATGTACTTAGGGTGTTGAAGAAGAATAGCTTATTTGCTAAGCTTTCGAAGTGCGAGTTTTGGTTGGAGTCTATGGTGTTCTTGGGCCATGTTGTGTCTAAGGACGGGATCATGGTTGATCCTCAGAGGATGAGGCTATGAGGGATTGGGCGAGGCCCACTACTGTGATCGAGATTCGTAGTTTTGCGGGTTTGGCTTGCTACTACCTCCGATTTGTGAAGGGTTTTACTTCTATTGCTTCGTCTTTGACCAAATTAACTCAGAAGGATGTTCCCTTCCAGTGGTTCGATGATTGTGAGGGGAGCTTTCAAAAGCTCAAGACTCTTTTAACTTCAGCCTCGATTCTATCATTACACGTGGAGGGTAAGGATTTCGCAATCTATTGTGATGCATCCCGTATGGATTTGGGTGTTGTATTGATACAGGAGGGTAGAGTCATAGCCTATGCTTCCCGTCAGTTGAAGATCCATGAGAAGAATTACCCTACCCACGATTTGGAGTTATTGGCCCTGGTCTTTGCTTTGAAGATTTGGTCGCATTACTTGTATGGTGTCCATTGTGAGGTTTTCACCGATCACCGTAGGTTTACCCAAAGAGATCTTAATTCTAGGTACGCCGATGGATGGAGCTCCTGAAGGACTATGACATCTTTATTGTCTATCATCTAGGGAAAGATAATGTGGTTGCTGATGCCTCGAGTCGCAAGGCCATGAGTATGAGGATTTTAGCTCATTTGGTTGTTTCCGAGCATCCGTTAGCCATGGAGGTTCAGACTCTGGCCAATAGTTTCGTTTGTCTCGATATTTCAGCTCTTGGCAGAGTTTTGGATTGTGTAGAGGCGAGATCATCCTTATTAGATCAGATCAGGACTCATCAGTTTGAGGCATTACTTGTACGGTGTCCATTGTGAGGTTTTCACCGATCACCGTAGCCTTCAGCATATGTGTACCTAGAGAGATCTTAATTCCAGGCAGCGCCGATGGATGGATCTCTTAAAGGACTATGACATCTCTATTGTTTATCACCCAGGAAAAGCCAATGTGGTTGTTGATGCCTTGAGTCGCAAGGCCATGAGTATGGGGAGTTTAGCTAGTTTGGTTGTTTCCGAGCGTCCGTTGGCCATAGAGGTTCAGACTCTGGCTAACAGTTTCGTTTGTCTCGATATTTCAGCCCCTGGCATAGTTTTGGCTTGTGTAGAGGCGAGATAATCCTTATTAGATCAGATCAGGACTCATCAGTTTGAGGATGCTCAGTTGAGCAAGATTCGAGATAAGGTTCTGAGGGGAGAGGCTAAGGAGGCCATGATTGATTCTGGGGTACTTTAAGGATTAAGGGGCGCGTGTGTGTTCCTCGTGTTGGTGACTTGATTCATTTGATTTTGACTGGGCCCATAGCTCTCGATATTCCATTCATCTGGGGGCGACTAAGATATACCGTGACTTGAGGCAACACTACTAGTGGCGTCGGATGAAGAGGGACATAGCCGATTTTGTGGCTAAGTGTGGTAATTGTCAACAAGTTAAGTATGAGCACCAGCGACTTGGTGGTGTACTTCAGAGGATGCCCATTCCCGAGTGGAAGTGGGAGGGGATTTCCATGGATTTCATTGTGGGTCTTCCAAAGGCCCTAGGTAAGTTTGATTTGATTTGGATGATAGTTGATCGGTTGACTAAGTCCGCTCATTTCATGTTAGTTCAGATTTCCTACACCGCGGAGAAGTTAGCCAAGTTGTACATTTGTGATATTATGAGATTGCATGGGGTTCCTATCTCTATCATATATGATCAGGGTACTATCTTCACTTCCCATTTCTGGAGAGCTTTTTATGAGAAGTTGGGTGCCTAATTGCATCTTAGTACAGCTTTCCACCCCCAGACCGATGGGCAGTCCGAGCGGACTATTCAGGTGCTCGAGGATATGTTGAGAGCTTGCATTATTGATTTTGATGGTCATTGGGATCAGCACTTACCGTTGGCAGAGTTTGCATACAACAACAATTATCACTTGAGTATCGACATGGCCCCTTTTGAGGCTTTGTATGGTAAGAGATATAGATCTCCGATTGGTAGGTATGATGCATTTGAGGTTCGACCTTGGGGTACGGATCTTTTGAGAGAGTCACTTGAGAAGGTGAGGGTTATCCAGGCCAAGCTTTTGGGAGCTCAGAGTCGACAAAATATGTATGGGGATTGGAAGGTCCGAGATTTAGAGTTTGTCGTTGGTGATCAGGGTCTATTGAAGATTTCACCCATGAAGGGTGTTATGAGGTTTGGGAAGAGAGGCAAGTTGAGTCCGAGGTATATTGGGCCATTTTAGATTCCTAATTTCACCCTTCTAGTTCATAAAACCCATTCCATAGGTTGGGGATTTGGGTCTTGAATAGAAGTAAGGTTCATTTGATGTTCTTCTTGATTCTAATTTCTTGATTCGAATGTGCCTGGACTTTCTTTATCTCGAGGCTCAAAGGAAGAGCAAGTCTAAGAAGTGATTGTTGGTGATATTGTTGCTCGGCCTTCCAGGTAGGTTACAGTTTACCCTACGGTGAGACTTCGTTTAGCAAAGCATATATTTAGACGATATTATCGAAGAAAGCATGTAAACCTTTGGATATGAAGTTGGGTTAGATATTGTCTTAGGTTGGGCCCCGTTGTATGTATGGGGCTAGCCACCCCGTTGTGTTGTGACTTATCTCGTTCTGTTATTGTTGGCTCGATGCCACGAGGAGATAGTAGATATTGGAGACTGTTGATATATGTTGATCATGATATTGTAGTATCTTACTTGTTGTCATTTGATACGAGGATAGTATGCTATTATGGCTTGTTGTGTAGCCTTTTCATGATATTGTTGGCGTGCCCATGCGTGGTACTTTGATATTGATTTCATTATTGACATTGAACTCATACATTGCACGCATTCTCATCCTTCATAATATAATGTTGATACATTGATGATACTTAAGGAAATACTGTTACGAGCTAGGCTCAGTTGGATGAGAGTGACGTGAAGACCGATGTTCGATGTTTATCCCGGTATCAAGGTATGAATGTAGCGATTGCCGAGGTTGTTGTAGGAATCGTGAGGTAGCGGTTGTCGAGGTTGTTACAAGAACCGCGAGGTACATGGACCTCGCGGGTCCCCCATGGGTTGTGCTGCCGAGATGTGATGTTCCATCATCGGAGTACATGTGTACGGTGCATATGCATTGCATCCATATTTCATACATTATTGTATTGCATTGTACTCTTGACTTCTTGTAATATTCTTGTGCTATTCTTGTGATCTAGTTGTGTTATACAAATTTGGATTGAGTAAGTTGAGACTTGGCATATTTGGGTTTAGATGCTAAACATAAGTGATGACGTGTCCTTGGATTCTGGCTCTTGTTTAACTTATACCTTGTTGATTTACTTGTACATCTTACTTTATTGTCTTGATATGGTGTTGATGGAATGGTTAGACACTGGGGCTCTATTAAATCTACCTAGCCTCGTTATTCAACACATGGCTAGAATTGCTTAACAGAGTGACAAGGAATATGCACTTGCATATGGGTTTTGGCTGGTGATATATTTGAGAATTTCCAAGTACCAGTTAAGGTGTTACAGTATCAGACCATAAAATACATTATTGGAATCAGGGAAATAGTTACGCAACCTGATCTAAAGGAAGGAGACGAGGCTGAACGACAGAATCTACTCGATCAACTTGCAGCCAAGGAAGCTGAGATTACTGGTCTTAAGATGCTTCATCAGGAGAATCTGGATAAACTTCTTATCGAGTATGGATTAGAGCAACAAGAGTTGAATGATAGAATTAAAGGCTTATAGCAAGACTTGGACAAGGAAAGAGAAGAAAACACCAGTGTTATTCAAAAACTACTCAAATATCTTACCAAAGATCCCGTGTCCTCTTCCAAACCTCCCTCCTAACTCAAATTGAACTTACCCAATTTTGTGTTTCACAGTCCGTGTCTTGTAGAATGACCTGTTTGCTGCTATTTTAAACTATGAATTAATGATGCAAATCTGTAATAACATTGCCTTGATGTTTTTAAATTGTCTATGATGCTTTTGGTTGACAAAGAGGTAGTGTGAGCAATGAGGTGACATTGCATTATTCATCTTGCTCTTAACTTAACTTTTTAATGATGCCAAAAAGGGGAAGATTAATTAACTATGTGCATATGCTTTTTGACTAAATTGCTAACCTGGTTTACTATAAGTATAATGCTCAAATACTAGGCTATGAGATGATTAGAACATGTTACAAAGTTGCTTAAAAGACAGATGTTTGTAATCATCAAAAAGGGGGAATTTATTGGCACATAGCCATGTGTGAAGTTTTGATGATTGACAAAGTGAACCTACAATGAAAAGAAACCAGGTCTAGATACAAGAGATAATTGATAAGGTAATTAAGAAAAGATAGACAGTGGTTGAGATGGAGCAGACGTTCCAGACAATGTAAATGGCCTGACAAAGCAAGCAGCACAGGATGGTTAGAATAGGTCCAAAGACATGTTCCATTGCAAATAAGCTACAGAAAAGAGCATACATATGAACCCAATCTGCAAACATGTGTGCCAATGCAAAGACAAGTGCAATGATCAGATCAAAAAGAGAATGAACCGTCTGCATACATGATCTATTACAAAAACAGAGCAAAGGAGATAAAGAAGACTCAGTCACAGAGCAGTTCATTAAAAAATAGAACAAGCATGAAAAACATGTTCTATCTCACGGAGTCATCAACTGCAGTTGATGAATGAATAAGAAAAAAATAGATCATGAGGAGAAAAGGTGAAGATGACTCAGAAGTATTTTGTTTGAATGAAGAGAGTTGCAGACAAAGCACATGAACCAGGTTTGCAAACATGTTTCAACACAGAGCAAGAACATGATCAGAGTCACAGAGCTGATATGAGGCTGAAGACAAGATTTATTCGAGCACTGGATAAATCTAACTAAAGAAATGCAGACATAGAGAAAAGATCATGATGCTATGAAACAGGTCTGTCAACATTTTCCATCATCCATCACAAAAGCAGGCTCAAGATGGATTTGCAGGAATGAACGAGAAGGGGATGATGAAACATGTTTCTGAACATGTTCCATCTCAGACAGTGCAGAGATTCAAAGGCAGACGAACCAGGTGGATGAAACAGGTTTGTGAACATGTTCCAGCGCAAGTCCTACAACAACTAGGTGTCACGACCCGCTTGGTCATTATAGCCATTGCTCTTTTCCTCCGAAAAATACCCTTCGAAAATTTATTCTTCCATGTTATTTGGTTTACAGGGATGGTTGGCATAGTTCCCGAGGATTTTAGATTCTTTTAAGTTATTTATGTGGCTAAGGTTTGACCATTAGGTGACCTTTGAAAGTTGGTGACAAGTTTGACCTTCTGCTACAGATATGTCGCATCTGTGATCCTTGGGCCCCATCTGTGAGATGCATCCGCGGATTTTCTTCCACCTCTGCGGAATTCTGACAGGTCAAGTGAGCTCGCATCTGTGGAATAATTTCCCTAGGTGCGGCTTCGCGCCTGCGAGCTAAATCTCTCGTCTGCGCAAATCGCTGGGCAGACCTAGTATTAAACTCCTCATTTCAGGATTTGCCCCCATTTACACCCACCTAAAGTTCTAGAGCTATTCTTGGAAAAAATTTTAGAGAAAGCATTCATGGCCTTGGACGAGGTAAATCCTAACCCTCATTTTATTATCTCCCGTTAAATCTTTTCACTAGGTTCGTAGTATTTCATGATTGGGTTTTGGATTGTGGGGAGGCTTTTATGAACTCAGAAAACCCTAGGTAAACTAATGATTTTTCTTAACTAAATATTGGGTGGTTTTGAAGGATTCTCCTGATTATTAGTTAGGGTAAACAGTTTCCAACTAAAATTTTAACTTCCAAACTTGATGTCTAAATGGGTTTACTTGGGTTTTTGCCTATTTTGGGATGTGGGGGAAGAAAATGATTTCTAAGACTCTTCTATGATCGAAATGACATGTGTTCAACTAAAATTTTAACCTTGTAGGATATAGGTAGGATGTATGTAACTTAAAGTTCCAATTTTGCACTTGAGGGCTCGGTGTCACTTTTGGGTACTGTTTCGAGTTCTACTTAGAATTATGGTTCTTAGGTATGCATGTTTTTGTTGTTAATACAGTTTTCATATTTGGCAGACCTTCATTTTTGTATTTGGAAGCACCCTGGAAGGAAGAGGCTCGAATTGGTTGTTCGTGGCTCCTGTTCGGCTTCGAGGTAGGTTACAATTTACTAATGTTTGACTCCGATTAGGGACATGTATGTAGATAGTAGTTAATGACGGGGGAAGAATGATAGGCCTTCGGGCATGGTATGGAGGAGAATTCCATTTAGGATTGGTTTCGTCATTTGTTATGTAGGTTTGCCGCCATGTGTGTTATTACTTATGACTGGTTGTCTTGTTAGATACCTAAACCCCCCCCTCCCCCCCCCCCCCCAAAAAAATAGTTCGTAAGAGTAATGAACAGTGCAGTGATGACCTAACTTGTTGCTGCTTTCATGTCTTGACTTGTTGATTCCCTGGTTTGTGATATATGCATTATTGAGCTCATCTCCGTCTCAAGTAACTGTTGAGATTTCCATATGATTGGTTGTTGATAATGATCTCATGCATTCATTATTATACATGTTGATTGATATGGATTGTGTCTAGAAATGGTGATAAGTAAGAGAGTATAGCCTTCGAGTTCTTTTTCGAAGAGCGTAAAAAAGAGGTGAGAGTCCGTGATCTGAGCTCTTTATCGGAGCAAAATGTGTGCTCGTGATCCGAGGTCATTTATCGGAGCTAGAAAGTTCTCGTGCCTGAGGCCATTTATCGAGATGAGAGGTACATGGACTTTGCGGGTCCCCATGGGTCATGACTATGAGGCATTACCCTTAGCACGTGTGTACGGTACGGAGAGAGGCACAGGGGGGGGGGGGGGGGATTGCATAGCACTTGTAGAGCATTGCATTCCATTTGTACTATACTTCATATCAATGCATAGCACATTATTTCATCGAATTCCTTGTTGGTAATTTGCTTGAGTTGTTGTCTGTTTGTTAAGTGATTACTTAGAAATTTGGCGGACTTGTGGATTAGAAGCTTTCACCTAGGCTATGACCGGAGGATATGGAGATGCATTGTGATTATTACTAGTGTGGACTTTTACCTGAGATAATGACCTGTGACTGTACTTGACTGCTTATCTGCTCTACTTGTTAATTTCTTCCTCTTTACATGTGTTATCTAATCGTTGTCGGCCTATGATACCTACAAGCCTAGTGTTGTGCTCATATTAATCTTGCTACACTCCTTGTGGAGTGTAGAGTTGTTTCCAGGTTGTGTTCAGAGTCTCGCGACTGTTTCGAGGCATTGATCAGAGGCGATGGGATGAGCTATTAGAGGATCCTGCAGCTCGGAGTCTCTCTTAGATTTCTGTTTACTTCTTATCCTTAAACAGAAGTTGTACCTAGTTTGAGTCTGTATTTTTCCTTCAAATTGTATATCTCCTAAGAGCTCTTGTACAAGTCTCGACCAGATTTTGGGAATTTTAATAATAAGAGTATTTCTTTTGCATTGGTTTTATTACTTAAACTGTTGGATTGTGTTTACATATTGTTTCTCGCATCTAATGTCTAGAAAGAAGTAATAGATTTTAGGGAATGATTCGCCTACTAGGGGGATAGTGCAGGTGCCATCATGGCCCGTGATTTGGGTCGTGACACTAGGATTTGCAGATTTATGGTAAAGACTTGGCGGTCAAGTTATAGGATTCCTTGCCATAATTAAACAAGGTTCTTCAGACTCCTTCAAGGACAATGAAGTTGGTTCAAAAGGCAAGAATCCTAATTCAACACAAACCCTAATATTTCTCATAGGCATACTCGTAGAGGGTTTTGTGTTTGCAGACCTTACCAAGAAGAAGGTTTGCACACCCACAAAGAGAGAGTTCAGAATATTGAGCGATCAACGAAGACATCAAGAATATTTAGAACCTAGGCGTGCGTCCCTAGTACAAGAAGAAATATTGAAGGACTGTTCTACTATATAATGTTTTCCAGTTCTTAAGTCTAGAATTTTGTATTAGGTTGTCTATCGAGTTGTACTTTATCCACTTTCATAGAAGCATATAGTTAAGTACAAAAACGTTGTAAATTCAACTTCAAGTTGGGGATCGACTTGAAGGTTGCTTAGTAATCTAGGGAGATTAGTGAGATAGGGATTAGAGGTTAGTTCCTAGGTCTGTAACTTGAATTTGCAGAGGCTCCCCGTTGTAGTGGAGTTTGGGGTAAACCCTATAGAGGTCTAGGTCGTGATTTTTATCGCCCTTGTGAGCCGGGTGGTTTTCACGTAAAATCATTGTGTCTTTTACTTACCTGTTGTTTATATTCTGCAAGACGCTAGCATAGAACAAGTAGAGTAACGTGTTCCATCCTATAGGCGAAAATTGGAGACTGCATAGGATAGGAAGTAGGTCGTGCAACCTAACAATAATCGAATTTATGCCTAACTGGGTCTAAGTGCTTTAAGGGCGTACGACATAACTTGTGGAATATTATCATGTAATAATTTAAACTTATACCCCGTGAAAAAGTTATTTTCCTTGAGAGCCAAAAATTAAAGACCAACACAAAATAGAGACAAAAGTGCAAATGACCTAATCTCTAGATATAGCCCAACTTGTACATAACCCTGAATGAAGCCCAAGCCTCAACAGAAATATTTCACCACTATTCTTTTGAGCCGAGGGTCTATTTGGAAACAACCTCTCTACCTCAGAGAGATACAAGTAAGGTCTGCGTACATTCTACCTTCCCCCGACCTCGCTTGTGAAATTACACTGAATATGTTGTTGTTGTTGTTCATTATCTATTTGAGATTTTACCAATGCATTCTTAAACAAGGTCAAGGTGTACTTTAACATCGGATATATAAGAATTAATTGGGCTATCTGATTATGTTTAAACTCCACTTACGTTTTACTTGAATCAATGAACAACCAACCCTTGGTCATATAAAGCTAAGCATATGGGCTGAAATTCTTTCAATTTACCAAGGTCTTAAAACCATAGAAAGAACATGGAAAAATTACGCCGACATGATAAACATTTAAACTGTACTTATCATACATAGCTATAATTTCAAAAATTATGAAACATAGCTACATTTTGAGTTTCATAGCAAATACTCAATACACGCGCGTAACTGTATGTGCCGATACAACTCTTTCACGCGATTTCAGTTGATACATTATTTGTTGATACAATGGATACCTGTGGTTTCAGCTAATCCAGAGCAACTATATGCGCTGATACAACTCTAAACTATAGCTACTATATGTGCAACTATGGTACATATCGTAAATACACAATTATAACTACATTTCATAATAATGCTTTAAACTATAGCTATTTATGAAATTTCGATCATTAAGTTAAATAAATTTCTGTTTAATGACAGCAAACACCACCTCAATGTGCTAAAAATTTGTCGAACATAAAATTAATTACAAAATCATAGGGGGCTAGGCCAAAACCCGAGTATCAAACTTGAAGCAAGAGAACCTCAAGTCTCTTTACCTTGATCCAATCCAATTAAACACAACAACGTAGTGGGGGAAAAAATCTAAGGATTTAGTAAAGGTCCCTCCTTTTTGTTTTCCATTGAATACCAACTTGATGGTTGTGTTTGGCATGGAGGAAAATATTTTCTGATAAATATCTTCATATTCTTTTATATTTGGTTTTATCAAAATACTTTGGAACACATTTTTCTAGAAAAACAAGTTCGATAAAAATGAGGAAAATAACTTCTCCAATGAGAGTAGGAAAAATAAGTTTCATAACTAGAATTTCAAGTTCATTGTCTATTCCTCACCCCCCCCCCCCCCCCGCCCAACACCCCCAACTCTCAACCCTCGACCATTCACCCCTCCAACCCCAAACCCCCACTCCCCACCCCATACCACCCCCATAGAGTATTCCTAGATCACATATAAATGCTCTTGCAATAATATATTTTTGCTCAATTATCAAATACTAAAAAATGAGCAAAATAAACACTTTTTTTTATAAAAAAAAAAAAAAAAAAAAACATTTTTCTTCTTAACAAACACAGCCGATATCCCTTTTTCTTTTCCACGGGAGGAGTCCAAGTTCAAGACTTCTAGATTTCTTAGTCACATCTTTTATCTTTTCTAGATTTCTATGCTATATAAGTCCTTAAATTTGCTCAACAAATAGTCACACTCATCTCGGACATCATCCTAGTCATCTTCATCAGAAAATCGTTTTCATTAGTCATGTCTCTATAATAGAGCTAGTTATGAACTTGTATAAGTGATGTAACCATTAGAAAAAGCTTTGACAATTAATTAAGCTCCATTGTGAAGGGCCAGCTGGTTGGTTTGCAACCTTGATTTTAAAAAAAATATATATTTTTTACTTGAATTTGAGTTGAAGATGCACGTTTTCAAGCGAAATTTCGATATCACATGGCCAACAATAATTGATAAAGTTGAAGCCTGACAAAGCTTGCCGCCCAGCTTTCCTTATTAGCTAAAGAAACGTGCTTTCCATCAATCTTATTTTAGCACATGGGATTTCGCTAAAATACCTTCTTTCCTTTTCACAAGTTTTAAAAAAAAAAAAAAAAAGGAATAACTTAGGTGCACAAAACATCCTGTGCTAGCAGAATTCGGGGAAGAGCCTTAATCTCAAAGTGTGATATGTACAATCTACTAAATGCTTAGTGGGCTTTCCTTTTTACAAGTACTTCTTCTGTCTCAATTTATGTGATACACTTATTTTTTTAGTCTGTCCCAAAAAGAATGATACATTATTATATTTAAAAATAATTTAACTTAAAACCTCCCCTTTTACCCGTAATGAAATGATTTACAGTCACATAAATATTTCTGACTTGTTTTAGACCACCAGTTTCAAAAGTCTTCCTTTATTTCTTAAACTGTGTGCCTATTCAAATTATATCACATAGATTGAGATGGAGGGAGTATAATTTTAGTTTATATATCTTGCACCAGAAATATCACATAGATTGAGATGGAGGGAGTATAATTTTAGTTTATATATCTTGCACCAGAAGAAATTTTGTATTCTAGCTAGTTTTCGTCTTCGTTTTCGTTTTCTTTTGAGTGATATTTTAACAATTATCTGATCTATTCAACTTTGGCAATATTGTCAGGAATTTAACTTCTAGATGTTGTTGATGAAGATGTTCGAAAAAATGTCAATGTTAATCAGCTTCCATCGAGAGGGAGAAAAAGAAAAGGAAGAACAACGGCTAATATTTCTATCTCTAAAGGTCGAAGTACTTTTGCTAACATAGTTTTATCCGAAATGAAGCATACTCAGCTGCCCTCCTCAAATATATATATAGTATACGGTAAAAACCGAAGAAATTCGTATTTGGTAAGAACTAGGGTAAAAGTCACAGCTGTCCTATATGAGATCGAAGAAGAATGAGGTTGTTGGCTATCCGAGGGAACGAGGACCGAAGGGGTCATGAGTTCATTCAACTCAGTGTCGAAACCGAGGGTATGTTGATGGGCACAGAAAACCCGAGCCTGAAGCGAACACACTCAACATAGGCTTGGAGAATCCGTTGTGGAACAGGCCACGCGTCATCTGATTGTTCCGCCATTTGCGCTGACAACAGTACGGGTGTCAAACCGTACGGACGCAACCTTATCTATTTTAGGATTTTTCTAAAAAGGCCTTTTCTTATAATGTACTAAGGCCCATCTATTTTTAACTATAAATAATGGTGTACCCCCTTCTTTTTTAGGTTAGCTTTTTGATCATTCTTCACATTTTGTAATCAGTAAAGTGGCAGTGAAATCTTCTTAAGTGTTTTGGCTCGGTTAAAGAAAGCACCCTCCAACCGGACCAGTTCCCAGAGCTTATAAACTTGTCTCCTTAAGTTTTCCTTACTATTATTTATATTTCCATTTACTTGCTATTGTCTTATACTATAAATTAATCTAACCATATATCCTATCAACCACTTACAAATTTAATTGTTATCCATTTTTAAGGGTAAACAGTTTGGCGCCCATCGTGGGGCCTAGGATAATAGTGGTGATTAGTTTGCTACTCCCTCTTTCACTTGTTTGAAAGTTTGTATTTTAGATACGTTCGAGATGGTAAGCAGTGGTCGATCCAGGAATGTGAACAACAACGAAATAGTCATTGAAAACGAAAACAACACCGCACCTCCGGTTGACCCGGCCAACCCAAATGTTGTCAACTCGTCCGAACCACTAGAATATCGTCAACCAGGAGAATGCCGCCCTTTCGGCCACAGATCCTTTGAATAGCAATAATTATGCTACTTTGCCTCGGGCGCAAGCCCAAAAAACACCGGATGTCCCGGATGAGATTAGCTTACGTTTGATATTTGAAATGTTGCAGAAACAACAGATCGCCATAGCTCAGCTCCAAAACAAAGACGACAAAGCAGCATCGGCAAAGCCGAATCGGCCTACCGAACTAAGGCGAGAGGAGGCCCGGATAGTTAAGAGCGACAGTGGATCTGGGGCTGGTACAACTACGAGGTCTTGAAAATGCTTGGCATATTAGCTAAACAAGTTGAATCAACTGGAAAAAAAAGGGTGGAGACGTATAACTCTCGAGTAGATCAAATCCCGAGGGCACCTCCAATCTTAAAAAGATCGGACTCGAAGAGATATATCCAAAGGCCTTTCCCTCCGAGTGCGGCCCCGAAATTGATCCCGAAGAGGTTCAAAATGCACGATATGTCAAAATATGATGGGATGACGGAACCACAGGATCATATGACTTCATATACTTATGCTATAAAAGGCAATGATGTGGAAGAAGATGAAATCGAATCAGTGTTGTTGAAAAATTTTAGTGAAACGCTTTCTAAAGAGGCACTGACTTGATACGATCATCTGTCTAAGCATTCCATCACTTCTTTTGAGATGCTCACAGATGCGTTTATCAAAGCCCATGCCGGTGCCAAGAAGGTACAAGCAAGGAAAGCGGACATCTTCAGAATCACCCAAAGAGATAACGAGCTACTCCGAGAGTTCGTGAACAGGTTCCAAAAGGAACGAATGGAACTCCCTCCGATCCCAGGGGAGTGAGCAGCCCAAGCCTTTACTAAGGGTCTCAACCCATGAAGCTCGACAGCCTCGTTCAAATTGAAGGAAAACTTGTTGGAGTATGAAGCGGTAACTTGGGCCGATGTCCATAACAGGTATAAATCAAAGATTCGGGTAAAAGATAATCAACTTGAACTTCCCCCTGGTCCGATAAATGGGAGTAAAAAATCTCGATAAATTGAGGAGGAATTTTGAATCGGAGATAAGATCATCAAAGGACAAGTATCGACCGTATGATTAACCGGAGAGATCCAGCTTTAGGTCGGACAAGGGAAGAAGCGGCCCTGGCCATCCTTCGAGCAGAGGTGATAGGTGAGCTGATCATGGATCAAGCAGTCGCGGCTTGCTGTTTAGAGGCAACACGAGTGGGTTGGCCAACAACGGGGACATTCTGAGGTTATCAGAGTACAACTTCAACATCAACGTGATAGATCTTGTCTCGGCTATTGGCCATATCAAAGATGCCAGGTGGCCAAGACCATTAAGATCTGATCCGGCTCAAAGGGATCCAAGCGTGATATGTGAGTATCATGGGACTCATGGCCATAGAACCGAAGACTATCGCCAATTGAGGGAAAAGGTGGCTCGATTGTTAAAAAATGGTCACCTTTGTGAATTCTTGAGTGATCAGGCCAAAGGCCACTATAAAGGTAGGGAAAATCATAAAAAGGCCAAGCCCGTGGAGCCACAACACATGATCAATATGATAATCGGGGGAACAGATACACCACGAGGACCGATGATGAAAAGAACAAAGGTTTCAATTGTACGAGAGAAGCGGACCAGGGATTATGTGCCCGAGGGATCTATTTCCTTCAACGATGAGGATGCAGAAGGCATCATTCAACCACACAATGATGCGTTGGTAATTTCTATCCTTATTTTTAAATCTCAAGTTAAACGTATTTTGATTGACCCAGGTAGTTTGGCCAACATTATCCGATGGAGAGTAGTAGAACAACTGATGTTGCTGGATCAAATTATTCCGGTAGCTTGGGTGCTCAGCGGATTCAATATGGCTAGTGAAACTACTAAGAGGGAAATATCTTTGCCGGTCAACATCAACGAAACTATTCAGCAGACTGTGTTCTATGTCATCGATGGAGAGATGAAGTATAATGCGTTACTCGGCAGATTGTGGATTCATAGCATGAGGGCGTACCATCGACATTACACAGATGTTAAAATTCCAAACTCCTGAAGGGATAAAGACGGTCCATGGTGAACAACCTGCAGCAAGGGAGATATTCGCGATCGAAGAAACCCCCCTCATCCTGGAGGAACCAGTCCAATGAGCTGTTGAATCAACCAAAGGCAAAGATACTAAATAGCAATTAAAGAACGCAGGCTCGGATGAAGAAAAAGAAGAAATGAGCCTAAGTTTCGAAGAAGATGATTTCGGTGTGCCCAGATCATTCGTATTACCGGATGATTCGGACGCGACCAAGACTACTATAGAGGAGTTAGAACAGATTATCTTGTTCGTCCACTTGCCGGATATAAAGTTATACATGGGCACGGGGTTAACCTCGGAGTTCAGGTGCAAATTAATTAAATTTTTTCAAGCTAATGTCGATTGTTTTGCATGGTCCCATTTAGACATGACAGGTGTCCCACCGGAGGTGACGACGCATAAGCTCAGCCTCGATAAAAAATTCACTCCGGTCAAACAAAAAAAAAGACCGATGGCCGAATTAAAGCATGCCTTCGTCAAAGATGAGGTAACAAAGCTTTTAAAAATAGGTTCTATCCGAGAGGTTAAATACCCGGAATGGTTAGCTAATGTTGTCGTTGTGCCGAAGAAAGGTAACAAATTTAGAATGTGTGTTGATTATAAAGATCTAAATAAAGCATGCCCGAAGGATTCATTCCCTATGCCTCACATTGATCGAATGATCGATGCGACGGCCGGGCATGAGATGTTAAGTTTTCTCGATGCCTACTCCGGGTACAACCAGATTCGGATGGACCCGGAGGATCAAGAGAAAACTTCTTTTATAACCCGATATGGGACTTATTGCTACAGTGTAATGTCGTTCGGATTAAAAAAATGGTGGAGCAACTTATCAACGCTTAGTTAATCGAATGTTTGAAGAACAAATAGGTAAGACAATGGAGGTTTACATTGATGACATGTTAGTCCCTGGAAATAGAGGACCATTTAAAACATTTGCAGGATACCTTCGATGTACTTCACAAGTACAACATGAAGCTAAACCCCGAGAAGTGCGCCTTCGAAGTTAGATATGGCAAGTTTTTGGGCTTCATGGTATCAAATCGGGGGATTGAAATCAACCCGAACAAAATCAAAGCCATTGAGGACATCTAAGTAGTAAACAACGTGAAGGCAGTACAAAGGTTGACCGGAAGGATAGCAGCTCTAAGCCGATTCATTTCGAGGTCATCGGATAAAAGTCACCGTTTCTTTTCTTTGCTAAGGAAGAAGAATGACTTCATGTGGATACCAGAATGTCAAAAGGCCTTAGAAGATTTGAAACGGTACTTGTCGATTCCACCTTTGCTGCACACACCAAAGGCAGACGAACAACTGCTCCTATATCTAGCGGTATCCGAGGTTGCGGTAAGCGGCGTTTTGGTCAGAGAAGAAGGAGGTACGCAATTCCCTATCTATTATGTAAGTAGGACATTAGGAGATGCGGAGACCCATTATTCGCACCTCAAGAAGTTAGCTTTGTGTCACACCCTAACAATGGTAGGGCATGACGGGCACCCAACTCTCATCAGAGTCGAGCGAACCCTCAGACATTCGCTCTATCAAAACCTGTCATTTCAAAAACTTTTAAGAACATAAAACTTTTCCAAATAAAAATCATTGTCTTTATAACGATTATGAAAACTTTCAATCAAATAAGTACTTTAAACCAATTGAAATCATCTAAAGTACATACTCTTTTAAAATCCACAAATGACTCAACTGACATCACTTTGTCGACATCTCGACAAATATACCACAGGACACTGTCTGCAAAAGCCTCTAAGAAGTAAACTGAACATTATGAGTTAGGACAGGGCCTTGACATACCCATAATCATACATATCTATACATGACTTAGCACAACTCCAGAACAAGGTGGAACTTGCCAATTCCAGCTGACATCAAGCATCCTAGCTATACACTTAACTCGAAACAATCTAGGACTCATGAACGCGGCGTCCCCGAGCAAAAGGACGTCGGTACGGACAATGTCTCTTGATGTAAGGTGGTAACGAATCATAATCATAATTTGACTTAGGACGGAAGAAATCAAAATCTAACTCAATACTGGCACCTTCATTTGGAAGAAACATAAATGTGCACACGAAATCTCAAAACAATCTTTAAGTAAATAATGCAATCCAACACACATGCCGCTTCCGACATGTTAACAGAATGGTCCCTTTGGACAGCCGCTTCCGCTAGTATCACAATAGTCCCTTCGGACGGTTCATAATAATGATGGCCCCTTCGGGTAACCGCTTAGCTTAATAATGATGGCCCTTACCACTTAGCTTAATATCACCATCATATCAACACAAACTCAATCCACAAATATCAATTTCAATTCATATCATGAGTCACTAATCAATTCATCACAATCCAGTTATTAGCCTTAGTCTTTATAAGAAGTTATCAAATTTGTACTCACTAGACTCAGGAGGACATACTTCCAGGTTTGAGGGTAGAATTGTTATGAAATTCTTACTACCTATATTCTACTCAATTTCATCTTATGGCCTTACCCAAAGAATAAATGATCATGTCAATACAAAGGGATGATACTATGGAATGTAAACATAAATCGTAAATGAAATGAAGTAGTAAAATCTCGCACACCCTTCGGAGTGGTTTTGAAAATCAAACTTTGTGTTTTCTTTAGTATAAAACTCATTTCCTCGAAATCATTAGTAAAACCATATACACAACTCAACGTGGCACCTTATGGGTGTTCCCTTCGAAATAGAATAGGAGTACAATATCAATAAGGCATCACAAGAAACATTTAGACCTTACTCGTCTAAGAATGGAATCATATGGAGTACATATAGAACGAATAACAACAAGAATCATGCCAAAAGAAGAAAGGTTTGCCTTACATACCTTGTCGCTTACGTGATTAGCTTAACTTATGCTTCCAAACACTGGCCAATCCACAATCAAGGTAAAGAAAACCGTGGACAACTTGAAAAAGGTTCATATACTTCTCTAAGCTCGTAATTAACTTCCATAAATTCGGGCAGCATTTTCCCTGTAATCTTCGCTTCCCTCTAATTCCAATTCAAATTAACAACACAATTAGCGATCAATAACAACAACCATCTCATATAAGCCTCTTTAAATTCAAAGCATCAAGTCCCAAAGATATACACCAAAACAGCCCAGTATACGCTTTGTATACGATATCTACATTCACTTTATTCTTTCAAATTCAAGAACACCAACTTATCAACAACAATATCAACAATCATTTTATATCAATATCCAACTAATTCTATCCATTTAATCATACCAAAACAGCCCCCAAGTCATTTGATATCCAAAAATTATAACCAAACTTTCAACGTCATTTTCTCTATTCTAACCCGTCAAATCTATCAATGACCATGGTAAGAACATCTTAAACATACCTTCTATGAACAGCCACCACGAAACCAACATCCCCCAAGTTCAACTTTTAGCTTAAAACGATGACGACAACTCGTACTACACTTTATCCTTCATGAGCCTCGGGATTCGGGGCCTCGAACTTGATCGATTCTCCACTTTCTCTCTCTAAGGGCTCTCTTCCCTCTCTCTAAAATATTCTGGATCTTTGGTATGAAAATGAGGCAGATAAGGCTGAAAATTTCCCTTAAATAGCAAGGGTAGTGGGCCTGACCCGACTTGGAATCGAGTTGGGCCGAGCCCACTGCCCAGCTTGACCTTTCTGCCTTAAAACGTCCATAACTTTTTATCCCTATGCCTCATGAAGTCCCACAACATATGGTTGGAAAGTTATTTCAATTATCTACAACTTTAATTTTTGGAGTTTTCCCAAATTCCCAAATAATGATGGGGTTATGGCCTCCCGAAATCAGATCACCCGAAAACGTAACTTAAAAACATCTTTTTGGAGGGCTTTCACTTGGATTTGGCTCAAGGGTCCTTCTTGAGTTGTGTTTAACTTCACATGTAGTATCCATATAACTTGTCATATGTCCTTTATAAAATCTCAACATGTGGACCCCAATCGATTACGAGGGTTATATATGTTTTAACGTATCATTCCAAATCATATTGTACGAATTCCAAATATATACTCATGCTATCCTCATGCTAATACGTAGAATTTCATCCTTTATACTTGTAATAGTTTCTCCTCCTTGAGCTCACACTAAGCCATCTGCAGCCTTAGTAACGCGAAATTTTCTGGGGTGTAACACTTTGGCCTTGGTAAGTGCTTCGAGGAAGCTAAAACCTTATTTCCAATGCCACCCCATATGTGTAGTAACTACTTACCCGTTAAAGAATGTCATGCATAAGCTGAAACTATCAAGTAGGTTGACTAAGTGGGCCGTAGAAATTAGCGGTTATGATATCGAGTATAGGCCTAAAACGGCTATTAAATCACAAATCTTAGCCGATGTCGTAGCGGACTTTACCCCCGAAATGGTTTTCGAGGTGGAAAAAGAGCTTCTGTTAACCTAAAAAAAGTCTCGAGAATCTGGACCCTGTATACGGATGGGGCATCGAACCTAAAGGGGTTCAGATTGGGTATTGTTCTTAAGGCCCCCGCAGGTGATGTTATTAGACAATCAATTAGAACTTTAAAATTGACTAACAATAAAGCCAAGTATGAGGCTATGATTGCAGGTTTAGAATCAGCTCGAAGTTTAGGGGCTGAAGTCATCGAAGCTAAGTGTAATTCCCTTCTGGTCGTAAATCAAGTCAATGGTATTTTCGAGGTCAAAGATGAACGAATGCAAAAATACTTGGAAAAAACTCAAGTAATATTGCACCGATTTAAAGAATGGACTATGCAACATATACCGAGGGAGAAAAACAACAAAGCAGATATGTTAGCTAACTTGGGTTCGTCGGTTGAAGCGGGGGAGTTCAATTTGGGCACGGTCATCCAATTGATAAACTCGATAGTAGAGAATGGTCACGCCGAGATAAATGCAATGGTTCTGACATAGGATTGGTGCAACAAATACATAGATTACTTGCGATAAGGAAAGCTCCCAACAGACCCTAAGGAATCGAGGTCGCTTCGAACCAAGGCTGCCAGATTCTGCGTCGACGATCAATTGCATCGTCGATCTTTCTACGGACCTTTGGCTAAGTGCTTGGGGCCCGGGGAAACGGATTATGTGATGAGGGAAGTCCACAAAGGAACCTATGGTAACCATTCGGGTGTCGAAGCCTTGGTTCGAAAGATAATCAGAGCAGGATATTACTGGAACCGGATGGAAGAGGACGCGAAAATCTTTGTCCACAAATGTGATGGGTGCCAAAAGCACGCACCGATGATACACTAGTCGGGGGAGTTGTTGTACCCACTCCTATCCCCTTAGCCATTTATGAAATGGGGAATGGATATCGTCGGCCCTTTGCCGTGGGCCCCAGGTAAGGCTCGATTTATTTTATTTATGACTGACTACTTTTCCAAATGGGTTGAAGCACAGGCCTTCGAGAAAGTTAGAGAGAAGGAAGTCAGTAACTTCATTTGGGACCATATCGTTTGTCGGTTCGGCATCCCAGCCGAGATAACTTACGATAACGGTCGTCAATTCATTGGCAATTAGGTTACTGATTTCCTCGAAGGACTAAAGATCAAAAAGATTTTATCAACTCCGTATCACCAGAGTGCAAACGGACAGGAGGAGTCGACAAATAAAACCATAATTCAAAATCTGAGGAAGCGATTAGAGTCGTCAAAACATAAGTGGAAGGAAGTTTTGCCGGAAATATTATGGGCCTATAGAACGACATCAAAGTCAAGTACGGGAGAAACACCATTTTTCTTGATTTATGGGACCGAGGCTTTAATTCCTGTAGAAGTTGGCGAACCGAGCCTGAGGTTTCGGTATGCAACAAATGAGTCAAATGACGAGGCTATGGCCATAAAGCTTGACTTAATGGACGAACTATGCGAGAATGCTCTATTCCGTTTAGCAGCTCAAAAATAGCAGATGGGAAGATACTACAATCGAAGGATGAACCTTCAGCATTTTCAAGTTAGGGACTTAGCACTTCGGAAGATTACCCTGCACACTAAGAATCCCGATGATGAAAAATTGGGATTGAACTGGGAAGGGTCGTATAAGGTAACCGGAATAACTAGAAAAGAATCATATCAATTGGAAACCGGAGAAGGCCAACAACTGCACAACAACTGGAACGTAGCACACTTGAAGAAATACAATTGCTAAGATACGATCCTTTAACCCTTTGTGAATTCCGATAATTCTCACCTTTCTTTTTTACAGGGCAAAATAGGAGTAAATTCTAAGGTCTTAGAGTTAGGTTTGAAAACACGTGTTGCACTCTTTTCCTTAGCTCGGTTTTATCCCGAAGTGGGTTTTCCATGAGCTTTTTAATGAGGCAACAAGTACAACGTGTTACCTAAGTTTCGAAGAATAAGGCTAAGTGCCGTGAACTCGAAAACTAACTAAGCACTGGGGACTGGATATTCAACAACATCATTTTCATGTAGTGTTTCCCTGTTCATGCTTCACGAACAAACACTAGGGGACTATGACATCCTAGCCGGAAACAACAACACAGGAGAAAAGCTCAAAGAAGCAAAGAAAGAAACGAAGTCAACGTCAAAACAATTTTTGTTTTCTTTTGGATTTAACCGATCCTTCTGTATTAGGTTTCGATATAAGGGCCAAACGATCGAATGAATCGTGCCCAGATAGTGTTGCTACAGCAAGAGCAGAAGGGGTCGAATGAAGTCCTTATTTTTTGTATGAAACAAATATTTGAAATACGAAGAGAAATACTTTTGAAAAGTACGTTTCGAACATGCTCTTTTATGAATGATACCCTCGTCTGGGGACTGTCATCACAAAATAGATGAAGGCATTAAGGTTATAATTAATGGAGCCCAATTTACTAAGAATTCAAACAGTCGGAAGAAGGTCGGATAATTAAAGACCTTGACTTGAATGCCCGAGGTGATTCGGAGACGTCTGAATTCACAAAGCATAAAAAGGCTCCCGCGGACAAGCCATCAATAAGCTATCGGTCAAACAGGAACCGGTTAAATTAAAGCCCAAAACTCATAAGCTAAGTTGGCTCGATTTTCTAAGAGAAAAACTGTTAAGGGCTTAAGGTCAAACCTCAGCCATTTTTTACAAAGCAAACATTAATACGAAACGATATCATAAATTATGCCCCAATTAAAAGTTAGAGAAAATACTGGCAAAAGAAAATGCGAATTTTATATATAGCATAATGGGCCGGAGCTTTACACCTGTGATTTTCACAAAGATCAAAAACAAAAAACAAAAAGGTTCCTACAAGCCCTATTTACTCCGTTGAAGAACCCGAGTCGTCAGAGCTGGACTCTTCAGGGTCCTCCTCGGAGGCATCCTCGAGTGCCTTCTTGGCCCTATCCTCGATCATCTTCTCATCGGTTATATGAGCAGGGATATCTTCAATACCCCGATGAACCGCCTCAAGTGTAGACCTTCGAGACTTCCACTTCTCGAGTTCTAGTAGAAGGGTGGAATGAGCCTCGGTAGCCTCAATTTCTTTGTAAGCTTCCTTCAGGTCGGCCTGAGCTTTCTTCAATTTTTCCTCTAGTTTGGACTTCATATCACTCAGAGTGACCCGAACCTCGTTGGAAGTTGCCAGCTACGCGCTTGAAGTGCATCATTGGCTTGAACAGTGGCCTCGAGCTCTCCTTTGAGTTCATCACTGATCTGGGCTCGAGTCTTGGCCTTTTCTTCCATAATCTTTAACTTTTCTTTTTTTGTGGCCCTCTCGGCTTCGAGCTGCCTGAACTTCTTGACCGTTTTTGCAGCCTCGCTTTTAACTAAATCAAGCCCTTCCCTTAATTGGGCGATGGTAGCTTCAAACTCACCAAGTTTGGTGGTATATTCGGCGTTCTCTCTGCTGAGATATTTGTTGTCCTCTTCCAGGACTTTATTTTTTTAAACTACATCGTCGAGCTCAGTTTTCAATCGGAGATTCTCTTTCTTGGCTGCGTCAAGCTCGAATTAGAGAGTTGGAGGGGCATTGACTTGGCTCAGTTGATCCTCTTTTTGTTGCAAGAGAAGTTTGAACATCTCCGTCTCTCGGCCCTGAGCATCTATTTGGGCTCGTAAGTCGTCGATCTCGTGTTGGGCTCGAAGGAAATATTCATTCACAAGCATAACACTCTGCAAGAATAAAATAAACAAGGTTAAGAGATCGGCAAACGATGAAAGTTACACCAGATAAGTTTAAACTTATTAGAAGAGGCAGGTAAGAATGTTTACCCGATTTTCGGCATGCATACCCTCGTTTAAAAGGCACTTCCAAGAGAGTCCCTCCTTCTTCTCTTTGTCCAAATCTGAAACAAGAGGTCTTAGATAATTGGCGACCCCCATGGGGCGAGATAAAAAACTGCAGTCCTCAGGGACGGTGATGTCACACCCTAACCTGATAGGGTGTGATGGGCACCCGACCCTTACTTAGGGCCGAGCGAACCCGCTGACTCTCGTGATACTCATAACCATACTGGGCCCGCAAAACATGACATAAGTACATAATGAAAAAATTTCAGAAAACAAACATGCCTTTCATCTTTATCAAATCAAATAAAACCTGTACCGTATGAAATCTGTAATATAAGGCATTCTGATACATCGGCTTATAGAGCCGCTTACATACGACATATTATACACATGACTCGCAAAGTCTCTAACATAACCCAAGATACCATAACACACATATACTCCGACTCGGCGACTCACGGGAAGAAATGGAGCTCGCCAATCCAGCTGGGACATCTTCTACTAATATCCTCGGCTCATCTGTATGTACCTGCGCGGCATGAAACGCAGCCCCCGAAGAAAGGGGGTCAGTACGGAATATGTACTGAGCATGTAAAGCATGAAATACATTAAACAGAATCATAACTGGAGTAGGGATTACGGAAACAAGTATAAGATCCGAAAATCCGTAAGACTTGCCCTTGAATCATATATCATGCATGTCAATATCGTATCATCATATCATCATATATACGTACATTACCCGGCCTCCGAGGGACTCGGTGAATGAGATCATATAATCATCATGCATAGCCATCATATAATTGTATATATATATATACCGTACCGGCCCTACTGAGTGAGGGACTCGGTAAGTAAAATCATCATGCCATCATATCATCATATCATCATGTCATCATATGCATATATATATATATATATATATATATATATATACGTACATCGACCTACAGTGAGGGACTCGGTGAATAACGTACCCTACCCTTTCGGGACTCGGTGGATAGAATCATCATATGCCATCCTGGCCACCATCCCCATATCATCATATCATCACATATACATATATATCGTACCCGGCCCTCTAATGAGGGACTTGGTGAACAATGCAATAGTCTGTGCATGAATACATACCCGGCCCGGGACTCGGTGAATAGGAATAATAACAGCTCGCACGAGCAGAGTAGTGCGAAACCATATGCACATAAAACATCATCACAGACTCAATGGAGTGATCAAAACAAACTCTCTTTTTAAAGCCAAGATAATAGTCGATCAAGTTTCCCCGAACGTCACTCGGGAAGATATCAAACCGAACTTCAGAAACCATGGTTACGTATCGGAATCATAAGTATACGAATTATCATTTCAGACTCAACAGATAAATATATAATCATACTCGGGGGTCGGAAAAATAGTCATATTACGTTCCTTCAAAAAGTCGTCAGAACTATACAAAGGAAAGTCGCGGGACCCACGGACGGGCGTCAACCCAATCCGGGCCCGCCTATGGAAGTTAAAGCCATTATACGTTACGGAATCATTTACGAGCATATCAAATCCATTCGGTTCTGTCTATGAAAGTTACGGACGTTCATAGTTACAGAATTTTTTTGAAAACAAAACTTTTTATGCAACATTTGAAAACCAATCGTACAAAGACATATAAACCATAGCTTGACCATATAAGGATGCCAACATCAAGAAGCAAATATGAATCATAAACATGCTCGGATTTCACGAATGGAATTACCCCCAAAGCTCATAACATATCATAACTTACTTACGTCTAGGACATGCCAAAAGAAAAGAAGGACAAGCTTTACATACCTTGCTTGCTTCCTAAGCTAATCCAAACTCAAGTCTCGGCTTCTCAAAATCTACAACAACGTCATTAGACACCAAACATTAGTCATAGGCACTGAAGGGTTCAATTCCAAGCCATCATTTTAGCTACAGAAATTTGGGCAGCATTTCCCCTATAAATTCATCAACCCCGAGAATTCAACTCGGCCAAAATCATCAACAACAATACCAACAATCATATAAACAACATCGATAATTAATTCCAACCGCATTCCAACATTAATAACTCCTTCCTACATAATTCGCCAACATTCCATAAAATATTCGAACAATCCAAACAATGCACCATGGAACCCGAAACGTTCCAACTTCCATAGGAACCACAACAACACATTTCTTTCTTCAAAATTCACAACTACACAACAAACCACACTTTAACAACATTATTATCATAAATACAAGAAATTACATCTAATTCGCATTAGCTTTCAAAACAGCCAAACATGATTGTAATTTCAATTTGAACCATTAAACTTTCATTTGCATCATAGAATCCATAACACAACATCCCAAACATACTAAATAAAATTAGTTCATTCCCTAACATACAAAACAGCCCATTTTCGGCCAACACCTCCACCCACAAATTCCATGATTTTCATCCATTTCCACACACTATAACAACACACAAACATGCTCAATACACTTAATTCTTCATTCCTACACACCACTACATACACACGGCCAACACTTCAACATGCCATATTTCATGAATTTCATCCATTTTCACATACTACAACCTACATACACCATCCACAACATATAAAAGAGGATTAAACCTTACCTTTTCCACTTAGTTCTTCACTTGGCTAGAGTTGAGAATTGCATGAACAAAGGCTTTGCTTGCTCCAACAACTACTTCATGTTGTTTAGGACCTTCCAATGGGTTGAAAACATAGAAGAAAATAATTTTTTGATCAAGATTTTTGACCCTCAATTTTACTCATCTTGGCAAGAACGGCCTTCCCTTTTCTCTCCATGTTTCTTCAACTTTCTGTGAGTTAAAAAGATGACTAATATGTCTTGCTTTTCATGACTTATACACATATATATACTTAGCTTCCACAAATATATGGTATACACATGTGCCATTTCATGGCACAAAAATATTGGCCAACCATGGGTGGGGTCCACCCCATACCCCACGGCCACATGGCCTTTTTGGCCACTTTCATGAAATAATTTTGTTTCCACTTCTAGCCCCAAGTCTTCATGAAATATTCAACTTTCCATAATTCACTTTTAACCCCAAATTTTCCTTATTCCAAATTTACCCTTAACATTCTATGCCAATGAAAGGATGAATATGCAACTTATGCATTAAAACAAAATCATGGTTAAAATTCTCAACCTCACATCCCGGAATAGTCTTGTCCTTAACTTTTCATAGTTAACTCAGATTATCCCAAGGTACAAAATACGGGATATAACAGGTGACCACGGTCGACCTGGTCCTTTTCGGCTCTACACTTGGAGACGGAAAAATATCTACAAGTCTAGATCTCAAACCTGACAGACCGGCTAGCAATCCTCGTTGCTCATGGAATAAGGAGGTGGCCAAACCCCGAGGCTTCCGCCGTTGCAGAAGGGGTGTTAGCAAACATGTCATCAAGATTCTTCTATTCAGAAGACAGAGCGGGAGTAGAAGTTGGAGTTGTATCGGCCCTTGATGGTATCTCGACCGTAGTAGCTGGTTCAGTTCTTGGAGGCAGTTGTAGCTGTTTCGGCCCTTTGAGCTGTCTCGGCCCCTGAAGTTGTATCGGCCCTTCTAGGCCTTTTCACCAAAGGCACCACCTCGGGTGAAGTGTCACCTGTAATGTCAATAAAATCAACGTACCTTAGTGGAATTGGGGCTTGGATATATTCGGCTATTGGGGGGAAAGGAACCTCAACCTCCCTAGCTGTGGTTGGGGTCGGAAGATCAGCAGCGGTATTACCCTCCGGGACCTACATCGAAGTTGTCTCGGCCCTAGTAACAATAGCAACATGTCACGACCCAACCGGAGGACCATGACGGGCACCCGGTGCTAACCCACCCGGGCACATTTTATCGTACTCTCTTATCCATATCTAGGTGAGCCACATAGCTTACTCATAATTTACATACATCAATAGTACTAATCTCATAGGGGCAACATCACATTTATATCATCATCAGCAGCAGCAATGCACATATCCAAATACACAAGCTGACGAGGCTATCGAAATAATATACAAAATATGAGCCGACAAGGCTACAAGACATCTACCATACATAACTGTCGACGAACCTCAAAGAAGAGTATGTCACATCATATAGGCGGGACAGGACCCCGCCATACCCATATGTATATACACAAAAGAATAATACTAAAACGCAAAGAGCTGATGAAATGGAGCTCTCATGCAAATCCTAAACAAGAAATCTATGGATCAAGCCTGTCTCCCTGGCTACCTGCGGGTATGACCCAGCGTCCACAAACAAAAGGACGTCAGTATGAATAATGTACTGAGTATGTACAGCATAATCAACATCATAGTAGGAGCATAAGAAATAGTACAAGAAATAGCATAAGATAGAATAATCAGGAGGTAATAAAGCCCTTTGTACCTCTAGTGGCCATCATCATATTTAATTACTTGTCTTTCATGGGGACCTTCCATTTCTGATACTTACTCATGCATATATATGTACATACATAACCATATTCGTACTCGTATTTATACCCGTATTCGCATCCATATCATACCCGACCATGAAGGTTCAGTGGTTCACATACCTGGCCATGACAAGGCTCGGTGATTATATATACCTGGCCCTACCAAGGCTCAGTGTCATTCTTACCCATCTGCAGAGGTGCGCGCGATAAGTGTCATACCCGGTCATATAAGCTCGGTGTTACATAATAGTCATACATACTCAGACACGTATACATAAAAGTCCGTAAGTATCATCAACATTATTGCTATCATCGTTTTCATTATATATATCCTTAGAGGATCAAATATCATATAAAGAAGGTACTAGTATCGTGAAAGTATCGAGAATCATGAGTTTTGGTAATCTTAGAGATAGAGTCACTTAGAAGACGTTATGGAACTCATGAAAGGATATATAGCAAAGGAACCATGCCTTAATGAAAGAAGGGTTAGCCTTACATACCTCTTCGTCTTCTTAACTACTTAACGTTCACCATCGAGCTTGAGCAATCTACATTTAGAAGGATTCATACCATGGTTAAGCTTTAATGACACTATCAAATTCAAACTAGAATAATTCATGATCTAATGAAAATTGGGCAGCATTTCCCCTATTTCGTCAACTTCCACTATGTTACAAAACAACTCCCAAACATCCATAATTCGCCCACAATATCATAATCAAGTAATCACATTCCATTAAGCCTTCAAAATTCATCCTTATGTTCAACTTATACCAACAACCTCACACCCATTTTAGCACATTTTCATACAATGCTTCCTTATCACTATTACTACCTTCCATAACAAGATTATATCTATATCATACTAAGAATCATGGCTCACGTTAGCTTACCACTCAAAAACATCATAAAAGTCACGTTGAGCCCTCATTTCCTACTTTCTTCTTCTACCCAAGTTCTTCAACAACCAAGCATTCATGATAACATGAAATAAGCATGAAAACTAACCTTTTATCTCAGGGGAATGAGCTTTGGAGCAGCTATCAACTTAGGTGAAAACCCTAGCTTCAATACTCAAGAATCTTTGTAGTCTACTAACCCTAGGAAACCTTCTAACACATGAACAGTTTGATTCTTGCCTCTTGATCTTTGTTTTCCTTTGGATTGGGGTGGAATATGCTTGGAGAAGGATTTTGAGCTCTCAAGACTTGTGGAAGATGAAAAATGAAATAAATGAGCAAAGGTCATCTATTTATACAAAAACTTAAAATTCAGCCCGTACGGTCCGTATAATATTATACGGACCATTTATACGGCCCGTATAATATTATATGATTCGTATAAGTGGACCGTATAACACCACCATGGGAAAACCCCTTTCTGATATAGGTCAAATTATACGGACCCCCTTATACGGACCGTATAATGTTATACGGACCGTATACGTGGTCGTATAACACTACCCAGTGAATGGCCCTTTCTATAAGGGTCATGTTATACGGACCGTATAAAGTTATACTGACCGTATAACTCCCAGTTATGCGAAACTTCCTCATTGATTCGTTTGACTTCTAATCCTCGTGGAACCTTCTTGGCACTTACATAATACTTCATTAACCATATGATAGGCTCTATATCAGCCCCTCAAGATATCATCAAATAAATATTAGCTCAATTATAGCGAAAACCTTTCCGAACTCGACTTATATCACTTCCTTTAACAAACTAAAGCTCATATATTCGTACAACTTCAAAATCTTATAAGAAGATGCACCCTGCTATCTAATACATTCCTTAATCTCGTAAGGGTTTCATAATCACCTTAAGCTCACATTAGCCTATCCACAAGGCAACAAAATGAAAATTTTTGAGGTATAACACAACGGAAGGCCCCGATACGACATTTGCGATCCAAATATTGTCCTCAGGTTCATCCCTCAGGCCTCGAACATCAGATGAACCTGCGGCATCCTTCGAGCTTTTCTTTCTCTTCTGACCCCTAGACTTGGTCTTTTTCTTTTTCTTTTCAGCCTCGGCAATGAGCCGTGCTGATCCTGATATATCAAAATCCGAACCCAGTGTGGCGGGTTCGTCCTCTGGTGTGGGCCGTGGGGTCGCAGAGACTTTGCCCAAACCTGGATATCGAAGGATTAAATCAAAGTGAAGTTAATGACAAGAATTAGGGGAAAAAGAGGATACCGTGGCTCTGTGCTACCCATCGGTCATGGGAAAAATCTTTCCACGTCCGCTCATCATGCGGGTGTTGGCGGATGATCTTTTCAATCCACCTAGCAAATCCAGGAATTGCGTCTGGAATCCATGCTTCAGTTGTAACATTGGGAAATATTAGAAGAAGTGCTCGAAGACACGTAAAAGGGAGATAAGCCCAAAAAACTTAAGTTTGTCGTTCCACCTTTCGGGGAAAGGCATGTAATCGGCTGGTATAATGTCCTTGGTCCTAACCCAGACAAAACACTCGTGCTAGCCCCGATCCCGATTCTCATCGACACAGGAAAGAATGGGGTTTCTGCCTCGTTTGGAGATTTTTATCACGCGGCCACGGAAGATCCTCGGGCAATATAACCGGATCAGATGGGCCAAGGTAAAGTTGATTTTGGCATTATTAGCCAAAAGACGGAGGCAGGCCACGATCCTCCAAATGATCAGGCCTAGCTGTGCAAGGCATACTTTATATGTTCGGAACTGTCACACCCCGACTTTACCAGGGTGTGATGGGCACCTGACCCCATGTGTGGGCCGAGCGCAACCCGCCGACTCTTATTACCTCTCGCATCTTCCAAACATCCTTAAGTCAACAAGTAAAAGAAAACATAGATAAGCTTCCAGATTTTTTTTCTTTTCTGTACTTTGGTCACATGTAATCTGTGATCATAGTGGACCAGTAATATAATACAATAAGACGCGTCGGCTGGTGAAGCCGCTATCAGGACTGACATGTTACACTCATGACTCTGTCTGCAAAGTCTCTAACTCGTACAAGACATCATAACATAGGGCTCTGACTCGGCGACACTCCAGGACTAGGTGGAGCTTGCCAACTTCACTGGAACGTCTCCTTTCACGGTCTCGGCTTGTCTGGGTGTACCTGCGCGGCATGAAACGCAGCCCCCGAAGAAGAGGGGTCAGTACGAGCATTTACTGAGTATATAAGGCATGAAAAGTAACCCAGTAGGGGATGTAATCATGTGTAATAACAGTATTGAGATGTAGAATATATCATGTAGAAGAGTATCCGTACATATGAGACATATCATGTGTAAGTGAGTAATACGTATGGAACATGTAACTTGTACATATAGGACATATCATGTGTGTAGCGTAACTTTGTACGTGTGGAGCATATCATGTAAAGGCAGTAACTTTTTGTACATATGGATCATATCATGTAAAGCCGTAACCTATACATGTGAGTGCCTCGAATCACGGAATCGTGCATCCCATTACATCATGTCATAGCGCCGAATAAGTCGGCTCGCCCCACATAGCGCCGAAATACGTTGGCTCGCCCGCGTCCGGCATCATCCGCGTCCCCCGGCATGATTACGTCCGGATGATTACCCGGTGTGGCAATGCAACATGTGTCCCTTCCCTCCCCCGTATATCCCCTCCCCCCCCCATGTACATATACATATTTAGCATGCATGGGAGCCCAAGAAAAGTTACGTGTCTATCGGAGTGACGTAAGGTCGGTAACCTCCGATTATATTGGGATAACCATAGGCGCTTGCCTCACCGTGAAGGAACTAGTACAATAAGGCGAGACTATTGAGGGAGAGTAACATCACGGGAAACATAAATCGGGATCATAACATATCGTTTCATATACTTTGGAACCTTTTAAAAAAATAGTCATTATCCGAAAAAACGACTTAACATTTCGTTTCGTCATATTCGTGGAAAGAGCATCTCCTTGACATATTCGTCATAGACACTTTTCTCATGTTTGGCATCACCCCTGCCATCATAAATCATATTCGTCGTTCTAGTCATAAAAGCTTTCAAAATCATAAAACTTGGTTTTTGAAGAAAATAATTATTTTGGGAAAATATTTGTAAACTTTTAAAAAGGAAATCAGAACCTTAAAACCATTATTTCTAACTTTTGAAAATGAGAACGTTGTGGAAGCATTTATAACATCTCGCGTATGAATCATGCCATAGAAAGAAAGGGCGTAGCCTTGACATACCTGCGCCGTGCCTTACTAGCTACGCTTATTCACCCAAGCTTGGTTCCACTAGTCTACATTCAAGAAAGTTGATGCAACCATTAAATTCATTGACATATACTTGTCGTAACCTTTCAAGTTCCTTCACTTATGCTCATTTTAATTTCAAAAAGATCTCCCCATAAACATACCACCCCCGAGAATCTAACTCCAAATTTTTAATCAACGACAATCGGAACTTAACCCGGCCAAACCAACAACAATACCAACAATTATTCTAACAACACTTCAATAACCAATTCAATTCAATTCAATTCACATAATCTTCCAACAACTTAATTAACATTCTACTTCATCCGAAACCCACAACTTCAACCACAATCATGCATTTCATTATCATTCATATACATTAACTTCAACAACACCCTTCATTCTACATCACATAATCCATAATGACCACGATTAAAATGTCAAATAACATCAATTTACCATAACTTACCAAAGCACCTACTATTTGGCCACAACACACACGTATATGATTCATAAATTTCATCCAATTTCCTACATTCCTTAACACACATAAATCATTCATAACAATCAAAACACTAAATAAAACTACTTCATCACATTCTACCATCATCACTTCCATTCGGCCATCACCTACCACATACCACATTTCCATAAATTTTCATTCACTTCTTGACATAACAACATCAACCAATCATGCTACATAAAAATTTATCCATTCTTTTCCATACAACACAACTCACACACCACACAACCCACACCATACACGGCTACAACATAGCACTTACATTTCATAGCTTTTATTCATTTCTTGACATTACAACATAGCACTTACACACAACACATTTTCAAACATATGTACTTTCAACACGCATATTCATTTCTACATTCTACGACACTCATAATCACCCATAACATATGAAAGAAGGTTAAATTCTTACCTTGTCCTTTCAAGTTTCCTCTTTGTCAAGGTTATGAATTTGTCCAAGTGAAGGATTTTCTTGCTCCAACAATTCTTCCATGTTGAAGAGGACCTTTGAATTAGTAGGAATATATGAAGAAAATAATTTTTGGGATCAAATTTGGAAACCCCATATTTTTCCTCCATGGCCGAATAGGCCTTATAGTTTCTCCTTCTTTTTTTTTTTTTTGTTCTTGCTTTCTCTTGCATAAGATGATGACCTCTCCCTCATATATATATATATATATATATATCCCACATGCATGTGAGGGGCACATGCCCCCTTTCTATATTTTTCTAGAAATTTCCTTTCTTTTTCTTGAATTTTTCTAAAATAAAAGATGACTTATCATTTGTCATCATCCTTTCCCCCTTTTTTTTCACATGGCCAATATGGCCCTTCATGAAATTTCTTGAACATCATGTGAAATTACCATTTTGCCCCTAGCCTTCCACATTATTCCCATGATGCCACTTTGCGAATTTCCTTTTTCGCCCTCAACCTTTCTCAATATTCCATATCAACAACATTTCTAAATATTATTAATAACCCACTTGCACATTAAAATGGTTTTGGAAAACGATCTTACCTTCCACCTTCCACGACTTCTTCAAATCATTCGAACGTGTAAAATACGGGCTATAACATCACTCTATCTCCTTGCCCTTCCTCTGAAGCTGAGAACCAAAGTAGTCGAAGCATAATCGAATTCTAAATTAGAAATCATGAAGAATGATACTAATATTGCTATGATATCGATTAGGTCCATTTTAACCCTAGAAATTGGAAAAACGAGCCCACAAGGGAGAAACGGGAAATTCACAAGTAAAATACCAAATTGAATCCTAGGTACTCATAACCCAATCATTAATTGTTGATTTAACTCAAGAATTGGTCTAAATCTGATTTCTAGTAGAAACCCCAAAATTAGGTATGAACCTAATTCTCCAAATTCGAAATTCAACGTTAAAAGTGAAAGTTATATGATTACTAAGCTTAGATTCATCAAGTTTTATCATCAACATCATCAATTTATCATATAGGACCCTAAGGGAAAATCTCCCAAAATCCTTCTTCAAATTCCAACTCTAAGGGATTATAAAAGGGAAGGGGAATTCTAAGATGATTGTGATTAAGGAAGAGTAAAGGATTGGACAAAGTTTTACCTCCAAGAATCTCCTCAATTTGTCTCCAAGAACAGCTTTTCCAAGCTCCAATATCGAGATATGATATAATGAGGGTCTAAGACTTATTTAAGTCACATTAAATGAAATATCACTGCCCGTGGCCACCACGACAGAGGAAGTGCCGCTACAGCGGTGCCGCTAAGGCGGCTGGTACATCGCTGTAGCCTATTTCACTTATGACTGCCCCAGCGGCCATCACACCACCATGGCGGTGCCGCTGGGGTGGCTCTAGTGCCGCCGTTGCGGGCACCAGACACCAGATTTTCATAAATTTTCTAAGTCCTCAATCGAAATTCCGGGTTATTCCCCAGGCCATCTGCTCACAACCCGACCACCTAACCCCATACAAAAATACGCTACGAACGCACTCGTGATCTCAAAATTTCCAACGAAGGTCTTGTTGACCGAGTCAACCACCAGCGCCTACTTCCCATTTCCCATCCAAAGTCCCGAGATGCACCAAAATGCATTGGGAACCAAACCAATCATACATACAGGTTATAAACAATCATCCGAACCTCTCGGAGTTGACGAAACTCCGGAAAAGCTCCGTTTGCCCAAAAGTCAACCTCGAGTCAAAAGTGAGTCAATCAATGCTCGGAAGTGGCAAAAGTGCCAAAAGAGCTATAACGACCAAACAAATACGATACCAATTGAACCGTTCCTCATCCTCGAAAGTAAAAAATGGAAAGTAGGAAATACCGAATGGGTGGAACAACCGGGGATATCGGCCACGCATATCGACTAATCTCCTGGCCGCCTCTTTCTACGGGGCGGTGCTTCCATTGCACCTTCACCGAAGCAATCTCCTTTCGGACCTCAACTTTCGAATCGCCTATCCAAGATCGCGATAGGCTCATCCTCATAAGTCAAATTCTCATCAAGCAATATAGAATCCTAACGATAATGTGTACGTACCGTCGGCATGGTATCTCTTCAAGATCAAAACATGGAAAATCGGTGAACTCCCCGCCAAGTCCGGGCGGCAATGCTAACTCATAAGCTACATCACCTATACAATCCACGATCTCAAATGGGCCCATGTATCTAGGGCTCAACTTGCCCCTCTTACCAAACCTCATAACACCGTTCATGGGTAAAACTTTCAATAGAACCTGATCACCAATAGCAAACTTCAGATCCCGAACCTTTCGGTTTGCATACATCTTCTGCCGGCTTTGAGCCGCCACAAGTCTTGCCTGAATAACTCTCACTCTATCAAGGGACTCTCCCAACAGATTTGTGCTCCCAGGTCGAGTCTCAAACCCATCGAACCAACCAATCGGAGATCTACACCTCCTACCATATAAGGCCTCAAAAGGCACCATACCAATACTCGAATGATAACTGTTGTTGTATGCAAACTCCACTAAGGGCAAGTGTTGATCCCAATGACCACCAAAATCAATAACACACGCTCTCAACATATCCTTAAGCACCTGAATGGTCCGCTCGGACTGGCCATCGATCTGGGAATGGAAAGCTGTACTAAAGTCAAATCGGGTGCCCAACTCATCATGAAATGCTTTCCAAAATCGGGAAGTAAAGATATTACCCCGATCAGATACAACAGAAATAGGGATCCCATGTAATCTCACAATATCCCGAATATATATATATCTTGGCTAACTTCTCCGCGATATAAGAAAAACTCCGATGCCACGACCCAAAACCGACGAGTCGCCAGTCTCTCGACCTGCCCAGTGACCAAACACCCCTAAACACGTATCTGACACATACAGAACATCAAGGGCCCATAAACGGCATAAACTGATCGCTCCTTAAGTTCGTGCCTCTTCCCGAGATTCACTCACTTTCAGACAGACTCTCATAAAAGGGAAACATCAAAGCTCTGTACAATCTACATATATACACAAATATGCTAAAGAATAGGCAAGCCAACTAGGCTGCTACATATACTGTACAAAAAGAATAGAAGCCGACAAGGCTACATCATTTGACTAATTGTTACACCTCAAAAAATTTCATGTCGTCAGGTGGTAGATAGACTAACGCAGGGTAAGAAGTATATGATGTTTCTTCAAGTAAGAAGTAGTACTTAACGGTTCTAATTAAGATTCCAAAGACATTTGAAGCAAGAGAAGAAAGTTCGATGAAGAATGTAAGGTATAAGTCGTGTTTTGGAAGGGGTTTTGCAATGTACTGAACCAATGTTGACTCAATGATGTCTTGAGGAAGAGTTATGACACCCCTTAGATTGTTAATGAAGTGTTAAACAAGTGCTAAGAAGGTTCCATAAGGATTGGAGATCAAACGAAACGACGAGATTAACTTCAGAAAAATAGAGTTATACGACCACTTATACGGTCCGTATAACTTTATAAGATCCGTATAAGGGGTCCGTATAACCTTACAGAAAAGGAGATTTCCCTGATGGAGAAATACGGCCACTTATACGGACCGTGTAATATTATACGGATCGTATAAGGGTCCGTATAAGTCCCGTCGGGCTGAGTATTTTCCAAGTATAAATACATGTTCCCACTTCTAATTTTTCATTCTTCCAACTTCACCACTTCTCTCAAGACCTCTAGAAGGTTCCACATATTTCACTAACATAAATTCAAGGGAAACCAAAGATCAAATACCAAAACTAGTAGAATCAAGTGCAAGAATGCTAACTAGGGTTAATGAAAGCTTGAAATTTCTTTGGAAGTGAAGCTAGGGTTTTCTCCAAGTGAAGCATTTCCATCCAAAAACTATTCCTTCACAATCAAAGGTGAGTTTTATGATCATTTCATGTTATTAAGAATATTGAATGGTTGAAAGACTTGGATTGAGGAGGAAAGTGGAATATGGAGCTCAAATATGAAAATAGTGGTATTCTTGAATAGTAGTTTGACATGAATAAGGATTCTTGACATGTTATGAGTATAATCTTGTTATAAATGGTATTAAGAACATTTGAGAAGCATTATATGAGGATGAATGTGGTGTTATATTATGGCTATGGTTATGAATGACTTTGAGAGAGAATTTTAAGAATTGGATAATGTCAAACTTGTGAAGTTATTGATTATGATATTATGAATGTGTTTTTTTGATGTTTGGGAGTTGTTATATTATATGGAGGAAGTTGTAGAAACAAAGGAGATGCTGCCCAATTTTCATTAGCTTTAGCTTAGCTTCAAGTATGTTTCCGATTATCTAATCTTAGTACGAATTCCCTTGAATGTAGAATTACGAACTTGGAAGGAAGCGTTTAGTCGGCAAGTTAGAAAGGCGAAAAGGTATGTGAGGCTAGTCCATTTTTCTCTAAGGCATGATTCCTACAACATGAATTCCTTTAGCTTTCCATGACTCTTTTATATTCCGAAAACTATGAGTCTATGATTATCAAGAGCTTCTCATGAAATAAAGATAAGAGATGCGTTGTGAATATGACAATGATGATGATGATGATGAGTCTAAGTCTAGAGATACCAAAGCTTATGATATGATATTCCTATGAAGCTAAGGATTCCTTGATGTTATTCATTGTTACTAGACTCACCTTATAATGCTAGTTCCTTCAAGGTGAGGCATGATGATTATGACTACTTCATAATGGAATTGGAGGTTCTCAACCTTACGTCACCTCGATAGAGTTATAGCTTGTCTTTGAGTTCTTATGCATGCTTTATGATAAGTATATAATAATGAGATTACATCGTGCCTATATGGCCGGGCAGACACCGCTAAGGCGGGCGGCATATACACCATGTCTAGATGGCATGGGCAGACACCACTAGTGGGCGGCATGAGATGGTTACCCGACGCTTTGGAGGCTCGGACGTGGCCTAAGGATGATTACACCGTACCTATATAGTCGGAAAAACTTATATATATATATATATACACTTGATACGATGTTGTTTATGATATAAGTTAGCATGCACTATTTCTGCCTTCAGTGACATTCAGTTGCAGGTTGTTTCCTTACTTGATGTTTGATTATCTCTTAGATATGTTATTATTTTTCATGCCTTACATACTCAGTACAATATTCGTACTGACGTCTTTTCCTTTTGGACGCTGTGTTTATGCCTACGGTGCAGACGAGGAGGTGGCCCATTCTAGGAGCTACTCGGTAAAGAATTTACAGGAGCACCCTACTATTCCGAAGGTGCCATTTTTAATACATTATTTTGTATATATATTTGGGGCATGACGGGGTCCTGTCCGGTCCCTATGCCTCTGTACTCTAGTAGAAGCTCGTAGATATGTAAGTGAGGATAGTAGTTATCTCATGGATACATCAGCGTATATTTTTGTATATCATTTTTGCCGCCGTGAGGGCTTATATACATATATGTGTGTTGCCTTGGGGTTGTGTATGTTCAGGTTGGGTATGATGATTAGCATAATGAGTGGTGCTCGGTAGTCAGCTCCGGGTACCCGTCATGGCCCCCAGCCGAGTCATGACGTGCGGTAGAGCGGTTCCGTCTAGGTGTGTCTACGAGCCATGTCCACCGTAGTCTCCGTTTATGGGTGTGAAGCGCGCCACACTTATAAAGAAGAGGCTACGGAGCATTTAGGAAAAATGACCATTCTTCTTCCTATTAGATCGTGCGATAGAGATATGTTATAAGATTTCCTTCTCCCTAACAGTGCATTATGATTTCAGCGATGTCAGTAAAGAGAAAAGCCACAGCCGCCCAAAAGGGCAAGGCTACGACAAAAAGGCGGATGGAAAGGGAGCCGCCAATGAATGTAGAAGAAGGTGAATCTTATAATGAGGCTCCATCTAATACCTTTCACACTTCGCCTATTCTAGAAGAACAAGGAGGGGCTTCAGCTCCGGCTCCTATGCCTCTAGTTCCTCCACCAGGTGCTCCAGGTCAATAGATGACCGAGGCTATCCAGTTATTGACTCAGTTAGTTGCCGCCCAGGCTCAACGGCAAAGTGCGAGTCCCAGTGATAGAGCCACTAGTGGAAGGGCCCGTGATTTCATGAGTTTAAATCCTCTAGAATTTTTCGGGTCAAAGCCGGATGAAGACCCACAAGGTTTTATTGATGAGATGCTGAGAACACTGAGAATCAACCATGCCTCCGATACTGAATCCGTGGAGTTGGCATCTTATAGGCTCTATGATGTGGCGGTTCTTTGGTATAATAACTGGATATCTTTAAGAAAGGAAAATGCACTTCCTCCAGTTTGGCAAGAATTCGTAGATGCTTTCATCCGCCACTATTTTCCACCCGAGGTTCGTCGGGCTAGAGCTGATAAATTCTTGAATCTTAAGCAAGGGAATATGAGTGCTCGAGAGTATAGCCTTCACTTTAATTCATTAGCTAGATATGCTCCGACTATGGTGGCTGACATGGGAGATAGAGTACATAGATTTGTGAGCGGCTTAGGGCCACACTTGTTCAAGGATTGTCTGACGGCTTCACTACAGGAGGGGATGGACATTTCCCGTATTCAGGCTCACGCCTAGAATTTAGAAGAGCAGCAACAGCCGCATAGGGGTGAGCGTGATATTGATGTGAGGACAAGCAAGAGGGGCGGATCCGTGAGCTAGTAGTGAGTATAGAGGGGGGTCGGCGGCACAGTATTCCGAATATTGGGGCCGGTCCGCGACTAGTGCACCTCCTCGGTTTATGGGCGAAGATTTGATCGCCCTATTTATTTCGGTCTGCGTCAGAGTTTGAGAGTCTCTGGTCCTCAGTTTGGAGGTGATTTTAGCCTGCGGAGACCACCGGTGCCGCGATGTAGCTATTGTGGTAAATTATATTTCGGTTAGTGTCGCCGGGGTTCAGATGCTTGCTATGCCTGTGGTCAGGTGGGACATATGATGCGCGATTGTCCATCGATGGGTGGTAGAGTTGGGCCTAAGCCCACAGGATCGATGATGTGGTTCTTCCTCGTACGCGTGCCGATAAGGCAAGTTCCGACCCCCGGTCGGTCAGCGGTAGGCGAGAGGGGAGCATCCGATTGTGTTACCCGGCCGTATTTATGCTTTGGCCGGACGTCAGGATCTTCAGTCCTCCCCGAATGTGGTTACAGGTATACTATCCATATTCTCTCATGACGTTTATGCATTGATTGATCCAGGTTCTACGTTGTCTTATATTACTCCTTATATTGCTGACCGTATTGGGGTGAAACCGGACAATTAAACCTTTCGAGGTATCTACTTATTGGTGATCCAGAATAGCTAAACAAGTGTATAAAAATTTTGTGATTGTGGTATGCGATCGTCAGACTAAAGTTGATTTGGTTGAGCTGGAAATGTTAGATTTTGATGTGATTATGGGCATGGATTGGTTGGCTTCTTGTTATGCTAATGTTGATTGCAGAACCAAAATAGTTCGATTCCAATTCCCGGGAGAACCCGTACTTGAATGGAAAGGTAATACAGCGTCTCCAAGAGGTAGGTTTATTTCCTACCTTAAGGCGAGGAAGATGATCGCCAAAGGCTATATTTATCATCTAGTCTAAGTTCATGACACCGAAGCAAAGCCGCCGACTTTTCAATCCGTTCCGATAGTAAATGAATTTTCGGATGTATTTCCAGGCCTTCCTCCGAAAAGAGAGATTGATTTTGCTATCAATGTGTTGCCAGACATCAAGCGTATATCTATTCCTCCTTACCGAATGGCTCTTGCAGAATTGGAAGAGCTGAAGGCGCAATTGAAAGATTTGCTTGAGAAAGGATTTATCAGGCTCAGTTCATCTCCGTGAGGAGCACACAATCCCTATTTGTGAGAAAGAAAGAGGGTTCCCTACGGATTTGCATTGACTATCGGCAACTGAACAAGGTGACGATAAAGAATAAATATCCGCTCCCAAGAATTGATAATTTGTTTGACCAATTACAGGGTGCCAAATGATTTTTCAAAATTGATCTAAGATCAGGGTATCACCAAGTGAGAGTTAGAGAAGAGGATACTCCCAAAATAGCTTTCAGAACATGATACGGCCATTATGAGTTTCAGGTAATGTTATTTGGGTTAACTAATGCCTCGATGGTGTTTATGAATCTGATGAATAACATATTCAGGCCTCTCTTAGATCTGTTTGTGATCGTGTTCATTGATGATATTCTAGTATAATCTCGGACAGAAGCAGAGCATGCAGACCATTTGCGTATTGTCCTTGGGATTCTTCATACTCGTGAGTTGTATGCTAAATTTTTGAAATGTGAGTTCTGGCTGAATTCTGTAACTTTTCTGGGCCATATCATTTCAGCTGACGGCATTCAAGTTGATATTCAGAAAATTGAGGCTGTGAAGACTTGGCCAAGGCCCACAACACCGACAGAGGTCCGTAGCTTCTTGGGATTAGTAGGCTATTATAGGAGATTTGTGGAAGGATTCTCTTCTATTTCAGCACCATTAACGAAGCTAACTCAGAAATCAGTAAAATTCTAGTGGACCGACGCTTGTGAACGCAGTTTCCAGGAATTGAAGGATAAATTAACTTCGGCCCCAATCCTGATACTCCCAGAAGGAAATGATGGTTATGTTGTGTATTGTGATGCCTTTGGTGTTGGGTTAGGCTGTGTGTTGATGCAGCATGGTAAAGTCATTGCCTATGCTTCAAGGCAGTTGCGAAAACATGAAAAGAACTATCCGACCCATGATCTTGAATTGGCTGCGGTTATCCATGCGCTAAAAATGTGGAGACATTACTTGTATGGGGTACATGTTGATATTTATACAGATCACAAGAGTCTCCAATATATTTTCAAACAGAAGGAGTTGAACCTTCGGCAGAGGCGGTGGTTAGAATTATTAAAAGATTATGATGCGAGTATTTTATATCATCCTGGAAAGGTGAATGTAGTAGCTGATGCACTTAGTCGCAAATCAATGGGTAGTCTATGTGAGGTCCCTTCGGAGAAGAAGGAATTAATCATGAGCTTCGGCGGCTTCGACCTCGGAGTTCGTCTAATTGATTCAGGCAATGCAGGAATTGGTATTTACAACCTAACTATTTCGTCCTTAGATATGGAGGTGAGAGAGAGCCAATATGAAGACCCCCAGTTAAGTTACTATAGAGATACATTTCATGATAAAGAGAAGTTGCCATTTAAAGTTTTTACAGATGAAGTTCTTAGGTACCGAGACAGGCTATGTGTTCCAAATGTTGCAGGGCTACGTAGTCTTATTCTAGAAGAAGCTCATTACTCTCGGTATTCCATTCACCTAGGAGAGACAAAGATGTATCATGATATTAAGTTAATGTGTTGGTGGGATGGAATGAAAAAAGACATAGCCGAATTTGTAGCTCAATGTCCAAATTGTCAACAAGTGAAAATTGAGCATCAAAAGCCAGGAGGATTGTTACAAGCCATGAAAATTCCAACTTGGAAATGGGAAGTGATTAACATGGATTTCGTTATAGGGTTGCCTCGTTCCTAGTGCAAGTATGACTCCATATGGGTAATTGTTGACAGACTCACAAAATCAGCTCATTTTCTTCCAGTCAGAACCACATATTCGGCAGAAGATTATGCAAGGTTGTATCTTAAGGAGATAGTACGACTTCATGGTATCCCAGTGTCTATTATTACTGACAGAGGAGCACAATTTACAGCTAAATTCTGGAGATCCTTTTAGGAAGGTTTGGGGACTCAAGTGAGACTCAGCACAGCATTCCATCCACAAACTGATGGACAAGCGGAATGCACTATTCAGACCTTGGAAGACATGTTATGGGCATGTGTGCTAGATTTTGGTGGTAGTTGGGATGACCACTTACCACTTATTGAGTTTGCATAAAACAACAACAACTATTATTCCAGTATTTAGATGGCCCTGTATGAAGCTCTATATGGAAGAAAGTGTAGGTCCCAATTGGCTGGTTTGAAGTAGGAGAGACACAACTAATAGACCCGGAGTTGATTCAACAAGCGGTGGAAAAGATCAAGGTTATTCGAGATCGATTGTTAACAGCCTAAAGTCTCCAGAAATCATATGCGGACAACCGTCGACGAGACTTAGAATTCCAAGTTGATGATTGGGTATTCTTGAAGGTATCACCGATGAAGGGCGTAATGATATTTGGCAAGAAGGGAAAATTAAGTTCTCGATACATTGGGCCTTATAAGATTGTCCGCAAGATAGGCCAAGTAGCTTATGAACTGGACTTACCTCCAGAACTTGAATCAGTCCATCTAGTTTTCCATGTGTCAATGCTCCGTAAGTGTGTCGGAGATCCTACTAGAATCGTGCCTGTAGATGATGTTCAAGTTACAGAAAGGTTGGCATATGAAGAGGTACCCATTGCAATACTAGATAGGCAAGTTCGGAAACTTAGAAATAAAGAGGTAGCCTCAGTTAAGGTCTTGTGGAAAAACAATAATCAAGAGGAAATGACTTGGGAAGCGGAAGAAAACATGAGATCTAAGTACCCACACTTGTTTCCACCCCCGGAAGAGATTCAAGATGAGACATCAATATTATGAGGTATGTAATGCTTTCCTTTAATGTTTTTGGTCGTGTGTGGCCATATCTTCTTGCCATTGTATTGTAGCCCTGTGAGGTGTTGTTATTATGGGCTGTTGTGACAGGATGGTAGCACCGTATTACAAGGGAAACTCTGGCAAAAGTTTTGTAGAATTCCCGAGAACTTAACATTCGAGGACGAATGTTTTTAAAGGGGGGAAGAGTGTTACACCTCGGAAAATTTCATGTCGTCAGGTGGTAGATAGACTAACGTAGGGTAAGAAGTATATGATGTTTCTTCAAGTAAGAAGTAGTACTTAACGGTTCTAATTAAGATTCCAAAGACATTTGAAGCAAGAGAAGAAAGTTTGATGAAGAATGTAAGGTCCAAGTCGTGTTTTGGAAGGGGTTTTGCAAAGTACCGAACCAATGTTGACTCAATGATGTCTTGAGGAAGAGTTATGACGCCCCTTAGATTGTTAATGAAGTGTTAAACAAGTGCTAAGAAGGTTCCATAAGGATTGGAGATCAAACGAAACGACGAGATTAACTTAAGAAAAATGGAGTTATACGACCACTTATACGGTCCGTATAACCTTAAAGAAAAAGGGATTTCCCTAATGGTGAAATACGACCACTTATACGGACCGTATAAAATTATACGGACCGTATAAGTCCCGTATCACCTGAGTATTTTCCAAGTATAAATACATGTTCCCACTTCTAATTTTTCATTCTTCCAACTTCACCACTTCTCTCAAGACCTCTAAAAGGTTCCACATATTTCACTAACATAAATTCAAGCGAAACCAAAGATCAAATACCAAAACTAGTAGAATCAAGTGCAAGAATGTTAATGAGGGTTGATGGAAGCTAGAAATTTCTTTGGAAGTGGAGCTAGGGTTTTCTCCAAGTGAAGCATTTCCATCCAAAAAACCACTCCTTCACAATCAAAGGTGTTTTTTATGATCATTTCATGTTATTAAGAATATTGAATGGTTGAAAGACCTGGATTGAGGAGGAAAGTGGAATATGGAGCTCAAATATGAAAATAGTGGTATTCTTGAATAGTAGTTTGACATGAATCAGGATTCTTAACATGTTATGAGTATAATCTTGTTATAAATGGTATTAAGAACATTGGAGAAGCATTATATGAGGATGAATGTGGTGTTATATTATGGCTATGGTTATGAATGACTTTGAGAGAGAATTTTGAGAATTGGATGATGTCGAACTTGTGAAGTTATTGATTATGATATTATGAATGTTGCTATTGATGTTTGGGAGTTATTATATTATATGGAGGAAGTTGTAGAAACAAAGGAGATGCTGCCCAATTTTTATTAGCTTTAGCTTAGCTTCAAGTATGTTTCCGATTATCTAATCTTAGTACGAATTCCCTTGAATGTAGAATTACAAACTTGGAAGGAAGCGCTTAGTCGGCAAGTTAGAAAGGCGAAAAGGTATGCGAGGCTAGTCCCTTCTTCTCTAAGGCATGATTCCTACAACATGACTTCCTTTAGCTTTCCATGACTTTTGTATTCCGAAAATTATGAGTCTATGATTATCAAGTGCTTCTCATGACATAAAGATAAGAGATGCGTTGTGAATATGACAATGATGATGATGATGAGTCTAAGTCTAGAGATACCAAAGCTTATGATATGATATTCCTATGAAGCTAATGATTCCTTGATGTTATGCATTGTTGCTAGACTCACCTTATAATGCTAGTTCCTTCAAGGTGAGGCATGATGATCATGACTACTCCATAATGGAATCGGGGTTTGGACCTTACGTCACCTCAATAGAGTTATAGCTTGTCTTTGAGTTCTTATGCATGCTTTATAATTAGTATATAATAATGAGATTACACCCGTGCCTATATGGCGGGCATGGGACACCGATAAGGCGGGCGGCATGTTATACCCCGTATTTTGTACATTGGGATAATCCGAGCTAACCACGATAAGTTAAGGACAAGACTATTCCAGGATACGAGGTAGCGACTTGTGACCTCCGATATTGTTTTAAGGCATAAGTTGCTTATAATTTTATTGGATGGAAATATCAAGGAAATTAAGTTTGTCAAAAAATTTGGAATAGGACTTTGAGTCAACTGTCACGACCCAACTGGAGGGCCGCGACGAGCACCCGGTGCTAGCCCACCCGGGCACCCCTTTTTCATACTTATACTTCACATTCTAGGTGAGCCACATCATTATATCATAC